>NC_072013.1:38782743-38812743 GCF_027791375.1 Indicator indicator
CAAGAGATTTATTGTTTTTGTTGAAAGGAATCCATAAGCTGCTGGGGAGAAAGCAGCCTGGCCTGCTGTGGCCAGGAGAGGCTGTTTTTATAGGAGGCTGCATGACAAGGTAAAAGGCAGGGGAAACTTTTTGAAGAAGATTTCCTCATCCTCACTTCCCACTCCATATCCTCCCACCATCCTAAATTACCCTTTTTACATCTTAATTGATGGAAAGACAAAGAAACCACTGTAACTGAGCAGAGCTGCAGAGTGGAGCAAAAATTGCAAAGGGCAAGGCTGAGAAAAAGCAACACTGGGTCCAGCTTGAACATTTGAGGCAAAAAAAAAAAGAAAAAAGGCAGAAGAAAGCTAAAAATGTACATTGCCAGTGAAGGACAAAGAGTATTATCAGCACCGTTGCTGCAGTCTGCTAAAGCATTTGTATCAGACAAAAGATGGAAGAACTGGCAAGTAAAATTAATGGAAAAGAAAAGATAAGAACCCAGCAAAACTATCAATTATTGGGTTTTTTATAATTATTTTTCATAATTATTAATTACCTTAGGATTCTGAGAGTCAGGCACTTGGACACATATTTCTCTTTTTTTTTTTTTTTTTTTTGTGGTGTTTGTTTGTTTTTTAATGAGGCTCAGGCATATAGTTAAAAATCTTTACTAAATAGAAATATGGTGAGACCTCACCTGGAGTACTGTGTCCAGGTGCGGAGCCCTCAATATAGGAAGGACCTGGACCTGATGGAGAGGGTCCAGAGGAGGGCCACAAAAATGATCAGGGGGTTGCAGCAGCTCTGCTATGAGGACAGGCTGAGGGAGCTGGGGGGGGTTCAGCCTGGAGAAGAGAAGAATCCAGGGAAAGCTGAGAGCAGTCTGCCAGTACCTGAAGGGGCTACAAGAAGGCTGCAGAGGGACTGTTCCCAAAGGCCTGCAGGGACAGGACAAGGGACAATGGTTTGAAATGAGAGAACAGCAGATTGAGATTGGATGTGAGGAACAAGTTCTTTAGCATGAGGGTGGTGGAACACTGGAACAGGTTGCCAGAGAGGTGGTTGAATCCCCATCCCTGAAGATGTTAGAAGTATGGCTTGACAAGGCTCTGGGCATCCTGATCTAGTCAAGGATGTCCCTGCTGACTGCAAAAGGGGTTGGACTGGATGACCTTTGGAGGTCCCTATGACCTTCAGAGACCATTCTATGATTCTGTTTTTTTGGAATCAAGCTGAAGACAGTTATGGAGAGCTCCTTGAACAGGAATCACATTTCCAGATGTGGCTCCAGGTTCATCCATGTGTATGTGTGACTATTTGAAATAAGGCTTGTACCTATGGCAGAGGGAATGCTTAACCTGCTTGAAGTTGGCAGCATGCTCAAGCACCCTGTTAGATTGTGGTGAGGGAGAGAAGGTAAAAACTTCTAAAGGAGAAAGAAAATAGTTGTGAAAGGTTTAGGCATTCTTTCCAGATTGCTGGTACCCTGTGTTGTGCTCACTATCAATGCTGCTACTTGGTATGTAGAACCTTCAGAGCAGAGTTCTGCTCTTTGAAACTGAGGGAGAGTAGGTTTAGATTGGGTCTGAGGAAGAAGTTCTTCAGTATGAGGCTGGTGAGACAGTGGAATTGTGGATGCCTCCTCCCTGGAGGTATTCAGGGCTAGATTGCATGAAGCCTTGGGCAACCTGGTCTAGTGGAGAGGCATCCCTGGCTGTGGCAGTGGAGATGGAGTAGATCATCTCTAAGGTCCCTTCCAACCTAAGCCATTCTGTGATTCTGTGATTCACATTTCTGATATGATTTTGAAATTCAGACTTTACCATTTCCAGGTCCTGAAAACATTTAAAAAAGAGAAACTAGTTTAAAAGAAAAAGGAATAGAATTGTTTTTACTTATTTTTAATGAGGAGAGGGAGATAAGGCATAGGCAGATAGTTTGTCAGCAGGTAAGAAGCTCTACACTCTAGGTTTGTAGGGAACTAAACCCTAAGGTGTAGAGGGAAAAAAAAAAGCTTAATTAAAAAAATAACTCATCACTAACTGATGACTGGTTTTAAGAAATAAAGTAAGAATATGTGAATATGTCTGGGTTTAGCAAATTAACATCTTGAAAGGGAGAACTCTTCTGGAGGCAGAGAGTATTAACTTACAGAGGTCTGTTGTGAGGATTAAATGCAATCCTTTGGCCATTGTCCTGGTCCTATAGAAAATAATGAGAAATTGAGGAAAACTTTAGAAGTATGCATTAGAAAGTTTAATTTCATTCCTAAATGAACCTTATTTGACACTGAGTTATCTTTTTCTGCCTCTCTCTTTCCTTGTATTTCTGTAAAGTGAAGATCTGCATAACCTTTTAGTCTCTATCCAAGTTCAGCTTTTAAATGATTTTGAATTTATTTTTTTTCTACCATTATTCAGTCAGTCTAAATAGATGACAAATCTCACATAAAGAAGGTGCTCATGACTTTCTTGCTCTTACACTGCCATTTGGACAGCATTCAAGTTTAGTTGAATACTAAAACCTTAGGAGGATTATCCAAATGGTAGCTGTAGATCAGCAGTTTTCAACCTGTACTCTGCCATCTGGGAATCTCCAGATTATTCCTGAGTGGTTTGTAAAAAAACCTGACTAAAATCCCAGCCTTCATCAGTTCCTTATATTCTCTAGGCAAGTTCAACGGAAATATTTTACCCCTTTGAAAACCAGAAAGGTTGCAACCCTCCTTTTTTTTTTTTTTTAAGAGATTTATTCACCACTTGCTTAGGATATTATTGATTTTTCCAAATAAAACCCAACAGAAAACTTACAATAAGCAACAGATGGTTTCTTCTGGATATCTCCTGACTGAAAAACATTAGAATTTTTTTTTCCCTGAATATTTTCACTGAATTTTCCATAAAATTCCTTGAGACTTTCATTTTTATATGGAAAGATTTTTCAGTGAAAGGAAAAAAACAGGCCTTGGAAAGGATCTTGCATCAAACACATCCACGGAAGACAACTAAGAAGCAAGCCTCATGTCAGTAGATTAAAGTGTGCCTGGCAGAAAGTGATGAAATTGTGGCACAAGCTACAACACAGGAGGTTCCACCTCCATGTGAGGAGAAACTTCTTTGCACTGAGGGTGATGGAGCACTGGAGCAGGCTGCCCAGAGAGGTTGTAGAGTCTCCTTCTCTGGAGACTTTCAAAACCTACCTGGATGCATTCCTGTGTGACCTGCCCTGGGTGATCCTGCTTTGGGCAGAGGGGTTGGACTCGATGATCTCTAGAGGTCCCTTCCAGCCCCTAGCAGTCTGTGGCTCTGTGATACGGAAAATTAAGAGCTCACAAAATGAAAATGGAAGAAATTATCAATTGGTGATGGAGATGTCCCCAACAATATTACTCCTCATGTGTTTCATGGGGAAGCCCCAACAATAGTTAGATCCATCACCAAGACCCAGAATTAAATCTTGAGACAGGGAGGAGGCCTGTTGATTTTGGGGGAAAAGTGCCAAAGCCTAACCCAAGCCCCAGACTCCAGCCCTTGGGCACAAACTTAATGAGATGCTATTTTTTATTTTTTTCCCCCCCTTTTTTTTTTGGGGGGGGGGGGAGGGGTGCAGGTGGGGGTGGGTAGACTTTCAATTGCAGCAACTCCTTTTTATTTTGTTTTAATTATGTGTCTGGTAATGCTGTGTAAACGCTGCAGGGTTCAGCTTATGAAAGGTTCATGAACCGAACCATGAGGTTTGGTTTGCAGCAGTCGGTAACAAGATTCCATCTAAACTTCTACGTAGGTGTCATCCTTTGATGAAAGATAAGCTTGTAAGGAGAACATCCTGCTTGCTTTCCTGGAGGGGAATGTGTCCTCCCCACTCTCATCAAGCCTAAGGAACCCTTCCCTTGCTGGGGAAGCAAAGCTGACCTGTAACTTGCATGAGAAAGCTCAGCTGCTGTTACAACACCAGATGAGGTTTGCAGTAGATACCAGAGAGGGCTAGCAGATAGCAGAAACCCACAGGCCACACTGGGATTGCAAAGAGCACTGAAACAAAGTGAGAAGCGATCGGGGAGTCACTGCATCTTGTACCTCAACTTGTGTACTGTCTGGATAAAAAATCCAAAAAGGACAGGTTTATTCTCACTGCCAAAGGCAGAAAATGTTAAGTGTCTTTCAGATGAAACTGTAGGTTTCAGTGAGGGCTCCTGCCTCAGGGGTCCAACAGACACCTCTGTGGGGTGAGAGGTTAGAAGGACTGACTGAAAGAAGAAGAGGCTATAAACTCAGGTCCTGGATTTAACATCCACCTACCTCTGCTGCCCATAGGAAAGCTGACTGCTGGCTTAACTGTGGTGGGTTCAGCATCCACCTACCTCTGCTGCCCATAGGAAAGCTGACTGCTGGCTTAACTGTGTCTTCTAAGGATACTGACCTTTCCACTGTATATATTTTAACAATGCAAATGATGAAGGATACTGAAATTTTCCATGTATATATTTTTTTTTTAACTGTGCAAAAGATGATCAAATAAAGTCAGTAGCCCAAGACCTTGGAAGCACACTGCAAATCTAGGGAATCAAGAGTAAACTGGGAATTGAGTAAAATAATTCTGCCTGAAACAGTAGTAAACATATGGAATAATTGGCCAGCCAAGCAAGTAATCTAAATGAGTTTAAGAGACAGCTGGACGTTTTTATCTCAGGAGAGAAAGGGCTGAAGGATACAGTGATAAACCAGGGAGGTGAGGATGAAATATACTGAAAGAAAAGGCTTGATGAACCCAAAAGCCATTCTCTAGTCAGCAATTTCTTATGTTTATAAATGCAAACTGAATGGCTGCTGTGTGAATATGCTATTCCTGCACAGTGTCACCATGCCTAAAGATGAAACATTTTGTTTCAGGAGATGGATTTTACTGATGCAGCCTCCACTGCCAGTAATAGATTCTTTTTTTTTTTTCCTGGATCCACCCACTAAACACAAGCTCTCCAAAAAGTGAATTATTTACACTGTACTTCACTGCTTCAACTTTCAAATTACTTCATGTAGTAATACCTTACCAACCTTTTCTTAGAAAATCTGTGGCTAGAGAAAGTGTGAGCCACAGATTTCCAGTCCAGTAGAATTTTCTTTTGTTACTGTTTTGTCTCCCAACCATAACATTTTGGATCAGCCATGGTGGAAATATCATTGATAGAAATATCAACCAACAAAGCCAAATTCACTCCAAGTAGTGTCTCTAGCCAGATTTGATGCAGATCAGAGTTTTTCTCCCAGTCACTGCAGCCACACCATCATTTCTTGCAGACACAAAAGAGAGAGGAAAAGCATAAAACACAGGGGAAAAAATGGAAGCAGCATTCAATTTGCAACACCAACTTTTGTACCCAGGCTCAAGAGTCAGCTTTAATGCAAGTCCTGTGTGTGGTTGCCTAACTATGCAACTGCTCCACAAATCAGATGTTTGGATGTATAATTGGCAAGTTTTATGACTGCAATTAATTGTGCTTTTAACTGATTGCAGATGCAAAATTGCACCTCTAGGAAAGGAGGCCAGATTGAGGCCCTCTCAAAAAATCATGTTCTTCAGGTTGAACCAGAAAGATTGTACAGTAAGTTGAATGAATTTCACAAAAGACTTGATTTTCCACTCCCTGTCAGTTTTGCTTTTGCTAGTGAAACATCACTCACCGGCTTTAGTGCAGTTATCCTGATTAGCACTGAGTCAAATTCAACAAACAAGCAAAAATAAAAAAACTAAAAAAAAAATACTACCCAACAAAAAAAGTCTGTGTCTGGAATTAGGGGGGTGGGAGGATGTATCAGTGCTGAGTGTGCAGCTGCGCCACTTACATTTGGAAAGAGAGCAGCATTGTCACCTTCCTCTGTTTAGAAGTGCTGGGACTGACTGGTGAAGTGCCCACCAAAAGTATGATTTCAGCCACTCCACCTCTGTCCCCCACTGGGTCAGATGAGCATTTCTGGAAAGAGTAACCCTTGCTCAAAGTAAAGCTCTTTCAAGAAACTCACATCTGGTTCAACACTCTGCAAATAATTCAGTGGCCACTGCCTTAAAAATAAACAAAACAGGGGCAAAAGGGGAAAGTAAAAAAAGTAAGGGAGTCTGGAGTCCTCAGTATGGGAAGGACATGGACCTGAAGGAGAGGGTTCAGAGGAGGTTCAGGAAAATGATCAGAGGTTGGAGCACCTCTGCTATGAGGACAGGTTGGGGGAGCTGGGGGTGTTCAGCCTGGAGAAGAGGAGGCTCCAGGGAGACCTAACAGCAGCCTGCCAGTACCTGAAGGGGGCTACAAGAAGGATAGAGAGAAACTGTTTGCAAAGGCCTGCAATGAGAGGATGAGGGGCAATGGCTTCAAACTAGAGAAGAGCAGATTTAGATTGGCTATTAGGAACAGGTTCTCTACTGTGAGGGTAGTGGAACACTGGAACAGGTTGCCCAGGGAGGTGATTGGGGTCCCATCCCTGGAGGTATTCAAAGTGAGGCTTGACAGGGCTCTGGGCAGCCTGACCTAGCTGAGGATGTCCCTGCTGACTGCAGAGGGGATTGGACTGGATGACCTTCAGAGGTCCCTTCCAGCCCAGATCATTCTATGATTGTCATCTCCAAGTAGAGATTTAATGGAAACCCTTCTTCAATTCAACTGTGTTACCCCCTTTATACCTCAGCATTTTACTCTGTGAAGGAGTCTGAAACAAGGAGTTCCACTACATCACCAGAAGACAGGTATTGCTTGGAAGTGTTGTCATATCTGAGTCCTGTTCCTGACTGCATTTAATGAAGGACAATAAAGCAATGCACCAAGTTTGTGCAATTCGAATAAATAAGCAGGGAGACATATTTTGGGGGGAGGGGGAGAAATATGCCCACCCCCCAGCATATACACCACAGGTCCAGTTCAGAAAGGCTGCTTACTGCAGAAGGGGTTGGACTGGATGACCTTTGGAGGTCCTTTCCAACCCAGACCATTCTGTGATTCTGCTTCTGTGAAACCCCCGATTCTTTAATTGCCCTCTTCAGACACACAACTAAGCTTTCCCATTCCTCTTGATAATTGGGATTTTCATTATCCTTCTCCCACCCATCAGCAGAGAGGATAATAAATCCCACTGCCTACAAATCATGCACTGGGCACAGGCCCCTCTTGCTGCACCGCAGTGTAGAAGTATTTGCAATAGAGACCAGATTTGCTCAGTTCTCTCCTGCTTGGCAGGTTTATCCTTTTCTTGTGAAAACAAATAGAAATCATTCTGTAATCAGGAAATGTATTGTTATCACAGTATATTTTTCCATTAGGCTCCATGTGTTGCAAACATCTTCTTCCCTCCACCCCATTAATCTTCTTTTCTCCGCTGAGATTCATCTAAAAGGCTCCCTTTCTCCTGGGCTAGCACTGCAGGCAATGATTCACCAGAGACTGGTTCCCTAGTGACAGCACTAAGTCTCACTGGGCTTGCTTGAGAAGACATTTGCCATGCTTTCACTGCTCACCCCCCAAAAGACTTGGGGCAGAAAAGAGACTGTCTGAAAGCAGCTAATATTTTATTATTAGTATTTGGAAGTTGGTTCATGTTAGCCGAGACAGAGTCAAGTTGCAGGGTAGAGAAAGGAGGGAGAGCTCCCAAATACAAGCAGGGGGCCTTGTGGCTGCCTTGATGTTCTTGGGGAGGTCTTCCTCAGAGATTTCCAAGGCAGAGCTAGTTGAAGCAGCTCTTAGAAGACAGGAAATTTGGTTCCGATTGTGACATGGCCTGACCATGTGAATCTATTTGAGTATTCACATCTCTGATACACAATAAAAGAAATTTTCTTCCTCTCCTACATCTTTTTTCTTTTACCTCCAAGGCATCTCCTCTGGCATTTTTCCTTGACAGTCCCTGATGCTGGCCTGCAGCCCAAAGAGGTCCCCCTGAAGATTCCAGAATATCCTCCTCATCCATGCCCCCTCCTCTGGTCCCAGCCAGGGCCAGGACCCTTCCTCAAACAGTTTCCCAAAGGTTAAGCTTTTTTACTTCTCCCAAGGTGATAGACACTAACATCTCTTCTTGGCTTATCCTTGAGGTTCCCATGCAGTTAGAATTAGTCAGTGCTCTGAGAGTTAATTCCTCCCTGATTCACTTCTCCCCTCTGCAGGGGAAAGGGCCTAGGAATACTTACCTGACACCTCACACAGGAGTGAAATTGTATTGTTAATACAAATAGTTCACACTTCATAAATGAAAACATAATGTAAGGCTCTTAGATCTGTTTGAATTCTATTTCCTGCAGGTTCACACGGTTTGGAGAGCTTTGGAAATAGGAAAATGTCAGGATGAGAGAGTTTGCATGGCAGGAAGGGATTTCCTAGTCACAGTTCCCTTGGTCTTGCAGCAGGAGATCTCATAGATCAGCAGTGCAGAGAGAAATACATCTTCTTTTCAGTGTGAACAAGTCCAGATTCCCTTCTTTGCTAAATACATAAATAAATGCATAAATAAATAAAAATACAGCAAGCTATCAGCAGAGAAAAGAGAGAAAGCACTGCTTTAAAATTTCTGTTTCAGAACACTTTTGCTGCCCTTGCTTATAGTTCCATTTCCTGCTCCATTGTTTTTTGTGACTGCAGGAGAAAACATATTCCCTCCTTTGTATGTGACTCATAGTCCTTGTTGCTGACTATTCATTCAGTTCAGACTTGCTGCTGTGTCCCAGCCCTCGTCTGAGACCTGCTTTGTTCTAGCATTTGGTTGGGAACGTGAGCAGGTTTTATTCTTCTTTTTATATACCTCACAAGGTAAACAAGGGAGAGATATTACATTTTCCATGTGTTTCCAGACATATCTTATCTCTGATATTAGTCACTCTGAGCTGATGTTTCAGCCTGTTTAAAGTTGACCTCTCGAGTCGGGAACTTCCTTCAAAAACACTGATAAGCAAAAAAACCTTGAGCGGCAATTAGCGAGGGAGTGGTGGTGCCATGAGTTGACATTAGCCTTTTATCTCAATGGAGTGGAATGCCCAAATGTGGCAAAGGTTCCCAGGAGAAGAAATAAATATATTGGTAAATCAGTGTGGTGGCTTCAGCACAATACTGAGAAGAAGTGGCCTGCAGTGCTGAAAGAGCATCATTCGAAGGTGCCTGCCAAAGGACGTGGCTTCCCTCTCCAGTCAGTGAAGGGAAGGTTGCTGCTGAAGAGCAGCATCAGCCACCATGGCATTTTACCTTGTACTCAGCTCTGGGGAGGCCACAGCTGGAGCATTGTGTGCAGTTTGGGGCACCCCAATACAAGAGAGATGTGGAGGTGCTGGAGCCAGTGCAGAGGAGGGCAAGGAAGCTGGGAAGGACCTGGAGAAGAAATCTGGTGAGGAGCAACTGAAGGAGCTGGGGATGGGTAGTTTGGAAAAGAGGAGGCTGAGGGGAGACCTCACTGCTCTCTGCAACTACCTGAAAGGAGGTTGTGGAGAGGCTGCTGCTGGTCTCTTCTCACAGGTCATTAGTGATAGAACAAGAGGGAATGGCCTCAAGCTGTGACTGGGGAGGTTTAGACTGGACATTAAGAAAAAAATTTTCCCATCAAGAGTGGTCAGGGATTGGAATGTGCTGCCCAGGGAGGTGGTGGAGTCCCCAAGCCTGGATGTGTTTCAAGGTGGTTTGGATGTGGTGCTTGGGGATAAGATGTACGGGTGAACTTTCTCAAGTAAGGTTCTGGGTTGGACTTGGTGATCTTGAGGGTCTTTTCCAACCTGAATGTTTCTGTGATTCTGTGATTTCCAGCTTTTCACCATGCTGAAACCCCATGAGGACTCCAATCTCTTGAGAGCAGCCCTTTGGAAGAGGGTTTGGGAATAATGGTGGATGAAAAGCTGGGCTTGAGCTGGCACAGCCTAGAAAGCTGACCATACCCTGGGCTGCATCAAAAGCAGTAGGGCCAGCGTGTCAAGGGAGGGGATTCTGCCACTCTACACCACTCTGGTGAGGCTCCCCTCAAGTGCTGAGTCCAGCTCTGGTGTTCTCAGAATAGGACAGACATGGACTTGTTAGTGAGGGCCACAAAAATTATTAGACAGCTGGAGCACCTTCCCTGTGAGGACAGGCTGAGACAGTTGGGGCTGTTCAGCCTACAGGAGGTCCAGGAAACCTTTCAGTACTCAAAGGGAGCCCACTTGAAAGGTGGGGAGGGAATCTTTATCAGTGAGTACAGTGGTAGGATGAGGAGTAATGTTTTAAACTGAAACAATGTAGATTTAGATTAGACATCAGGGGAAAAAAAAAAAAAAAAAAAAAGTCTTCTCTGTGAGGCGGGTGAGACGCTGGAACAGGCTGCCCAAAGAGGTTTAGGGATGCCGTGTCCCTGGAAGAGTTCAAGGTCAGGCTGTGTGGAGCTTTGAGCAGCCTGATGTAGTAGAAGGCATCCCTCTTCCTATCAGGGGAGCTGGAGCTAGATGATCCTTTCCAATCCAAACCATTCTGTGATTCTAAGACTCAGTAGGTGGGATTTGTGCTGTGAAGGACCAAACACTGATGCAGTTCCACCTTCCCCTCTAAACACCAACTAGAAATGTAACCATGCAGAGTCAATTGTTAGCACATTATAGCAAAAAGCTGGGTTGGAGGAGACCTTTAAGATCATATAGTCCAACCACCCTGCAGTGAGCAGGAGCATCTTGAGGTTGCTTGGGGCCTCAACCAAAATTATATTGAATGTTTGCAGGGGCATCTACCACCTCTCTGGACAACCTGTCCTGTTTCACCACCTTCATTGCAGAAAACTGCTTCCTCATATCTTAAATTTCTGTTTATCAGAAATGACTGTGTAATGCTTCAGTTGCTTTCTCTGGTGTCAGAGCTTGCACTCAGGACAATTACAGCCTTTCAGTTACTTAGCAGGAAGATCTCACTTCCCTCTACTTGGCCATTACACCTATGTGTCCATCACGCTGGTGACTCAGGGAGGGAAAAACAAGAACTTGATTCTGTGCTTAAAACATGGGCCCAAGACTGGGGGGCTGCCAGGAGCTTGACCCTGTTAATCACAGCATAGAGGTTAATCATCGAATTTTCAAGAGCAAGCAATGATTATGAAGACTGCAGCTCAAACTAATCCAACTGTTTGAATCCATAGACAGGTTCCCAAGTAGTAGCATGAAACCAGCCTAACTTCCCCCCTGCCCACACAGCTCCTGCTCCCTCTCCCCCATCCTCCCCCCTGCCCGCACAGCTCCTGCTCCCTCTCCCCCATCCTCCCCCCTGCCCGCACAGCTCCTGCTCCCTCTCCACCATCCTCCCCCCTGCCCGCACAGCTCCTGCTCCCTCTCCACCATCCTCCCCCCTGCCCACACAGCTCCTGCTCCCTCTCCACCATCCTCCCCCCTGCCCGCACAGCTCCTGCTCCCTCTCCACCATCCTCCCCCCTGCCCGCACAGCTCCTGCTCCCTCTCCACCATCCTCCCCCCTGCCCGCACAGCTCCTGCTCCCTCTCCACCATCCTCCACCCTATCTACACAGCTCCTGCTCCACCACCACCATTTTTGCAGCCATCCCAGAGCCAGGGGCAAGACCTTCAACCACCCAAGATACCACACAGTGGAGCTCAGCTCCACTAAGGAGTCCAAGCCAGCACTCAAGGATGGCATTGGAGAAGTCATCAACCCTAACCCTACCTGACCGGGGGACCATCAGGCCCCCCGGCCTTTGCTCCCCTCCCACCCCAATGTGTACCATGGGTACTCAGCAGTGGTGGGAGGAGAATCTTCAGCCCAGATGGGCTCAGCTTGGGGCTTCTGCCCTTCCTGGGGGGGTTAAAAAGGGGGGTGGGTGGGGAGGGCAAAATGGTAACACCTGGGGTGGGAGGAGAGTCTAATAGAGCCCAGGTGCTCTGGGATTTGAGGGGAAAATGAGACAGGTGGGGTGGAAAAGGGGCAGATATGGTGGGACAGTGGAGATGGTGGTGGTGAAAGAAGAGGATGTTAAAATCACTTTATTTTCCATAAATCTTCTGTAATGCACAACTGCGTTGTTGGGGGGTTGGGGGGATTTTTTTGGCTTTTTTTTCTTCTGCATAAATTTTTGGGTTACTCAGCGAGTGTTTAATGTAAATACATCTGAGCCTTGGAAGTGCTTGTAAAATCAGTGCCCTGCATGCATCATTATTCACTTATTCCACTGGTTGCCTAAGCCATGTGGCCTGATTTCTGATCACTGTCTCCATCAAAGAAGCTGTACAACTGTTTTATTAACAAAAGGAGAGCTGTCATCAAGTTTTTGATCTCTCATGGGCAGCATGGGAGCAACTTACTGAATTAGAGACAAGTTCTAATAAACTTTTTCTTTTGTCCAATCTCACATCAGCCTGAAGTATTACTGTTAAAGAGCAGAGTACAAAACAGTGACACAGAGTAAGATAAGGTTTTTAAAAGCCCATCTCACCTGGAGAACAGTAATTCCATATGCAAGTGGATCCGTATTAAGGAACAGCAGAACAATCAGAGTCATGGAATCATAGCCTGGCTTAGGTTGTAAGGCACCTTAGAGACCATCTACTTCAACCTCCCCACCATGGGCAGGGATGTCTCTCAACTAGACTAGGTTAGGTTGCCCAAGGCCTCATCTAATCTGGCCTTGAAGACCTCCAGGGAGGAGGCAGCCACAACCTTTCTGAGCAACCTGTTCCAGAGTCTCATCACCCACCTACTGAAACACTTCTCAGAATCATAGAATCATAGAACCAGTCAGGGGTGGAAAGGACCACAAGGATCATCCAGTTCCAACCCCCCTGCCATGAGCAGGGACACCTCACACTGCATCAGCCTGGCCAGAGCCTCATCCAGCCTGGCTGCAAACTCCTCCAGGGATGGAGCCTCAACCACCTCCCTGCACAACCCATTCCAGGCTCTCACCACTCTCATGGGGAAGAACTTCTTCCTCATGTCCAGCCTGAATCTCCCCACTTCCAGCTTTATTCCATTCCCCCTAGTCCTGTCACTACCTGATAGCCTAAAAAGTCCCTCCCCAGCTTTCTTGGAGCCCCCTTCAGATACTGGAAGGCCACAAGAAGGTCACCTCAGAGCTTTCTCTTCTCCAGACTGAACAGCCCCAACTCTCTCAGTCTGTCCTCATAGGAGAGGAGCTCCAGCCCTGTGCTCAGCCTCGTGGCACTTTTCTGGACGTGCTCCAGGATGTCCATATCCCTCTTGTAGTAGAGGTTCCAGAACTGGATGCAGTTCTTCCTAAGCTCCAGTCTAATCCTACTTTCCCTCAGCTTCAAACCATTCTCTCTCGTCCTGTCTCTAGACAGCCTGATGAAAAGTCTCTCTTCCTGTAGGATCCCTTCAGGTAATGGCAGGCAGCTCTAAGGTCCCCCCAGACTCTTCTCTTCTCCAGGCTGAACACCTCCAGCTCCCTCAGCTTATCCTCATAGCAGAGGTGCTAAAGCCCTTGGATCATCTTTGTGGCCTGCCCTGGACTTGTTCCAACAGCTCTGTGTTCTTTTCTGTGCCGAGTGAGCAATAAGCATCACAGTCAAATTCCTACCTGTCCCTCAAGGAGCTCAACTCTCTAATTGCAAAGCCTATGTGGCTGTGCATTCAACAGTGCCTTTTATTTTCTATCTCATTTGACAGTTTTCTATTATGTGACAAATCCTCAGTGTTATTTTCACAAACACTGAGTAACAGCTATGGGGATATTTGTTCCTTCCTCACTCAGAAAGCTGCAATTAGAGACTCCTTAAGTCTCCACTCTGGCTGTGGGGAGAAAGGACAGTACAGGAAATTTGAGCTTCTTCCTTATTTTTAAAGCAGGTCAATATTTGTGCTTGTCTTCATATGTTAAAGAGCAACAGAGCAGCGGAATAATCATAGAATCATAGAATTGTTAGGGTTGGAAGGGACCTCAAGGCTCATCCAGTTCCAACCCCCCTGCCATGGGCAGGGACACCTCACACTACAGCAGGTTGCTCACAGCCACATCCAGCCTGGCTGCAAAAACCTCCAGGGATGAGGCTTCCACCACCTCCCTGGGCAACCTGTGCCAGTCTCTCACCACCCTCATGGGGAAGAACGTCTTCCTAACCTCCATTCAGAATCTCCCCATTTCTAGTTTTTTTTTTTCCATTCCCCCCCAGTCCTATCACTCCCTGACACCCTGAAAAGTCCCTCCCCAGCTTTGTTGTAGCCCCCTTCAGATACTGGAAGGCCACAATAAGGTCCCCCTGGGGACAGCCACAAGGATGTGGGCTCATGCCAGCCCTGATCTAACAATAGGGCTGGCATGAGCACTTGTGGCATAGCTGCTGTCCACTCTCTGCCTCTCCTGCAACTGCTGGAGCAAAGGTACAAGTCTGCCAGCACAAGTGGCCAAGGTAAAGCAGGAAGCCATTAGTAACAATCCTGCCAACCTGCTCCATCCCCAAACCCACTGTTTCATGGCTAAGTGGATGGGCTTGAAATGAATTTATCCACAGACATTCATTCAAGCAAAATTAATTTGTGCTAAAGCTCATGAGAAAAAAAAAAAAAAAAGAATGAGTCAGGGTTCAGAAAACCAAACTGATCAGACTCACCCTCTTCCATGAAATGCAAAACCCTCCCCCTTCCTCAGATGGGAGTACAAAACAGAACATCATACTTATTATGGAAGGGGTAGTTAAAGGGGGGCATGTCTGATTGCAACTTCTGATTGCAAGTAGTGTTGTTATATTATTTTGCAATGTTGAAGAGCAGGTGCTTTAATTAAAATTCCTTTCCATTGTAAAGAATCACAGAATTGTCAGGGTTGGAAGTGACTTTAAAGATCATCCAGTTCCAACCCCCTTGCCATGGGCAGGGACACCTCACACTACAGCAGGTTGCTCACAGCCACATCCAGCCTGGCTGCAAAAACCTCCAGGGATGAGGCTTCCACCACCTCCCTGGGCAGCCTGTGCCAGTCTCTCACCACCCTCATGGGGAAGAGGGAAGATCTTACTGATATCCAATCTAAATCTGCCCTTCTCTAGTTTGAAACCATTGCCCCTTGTCCTGTCACTACAGGCCCTCTCTCTATTCTTCCTGAAGCCCTTCAGGTACTGGCAGGCTGCTATTAGGTCTCCCTGGAACCTCCTCTCCTCCAGGCTGAACACCCCCATCTCCCTCAGCCTGTTCTCATAGCAGAGGTGCTCCAAGCCCCTGAAGTGGTACAAATTTTAGAGAGGCTGAAAAACTTGGTAAAAAAAAAACAACCAACCAACCAAACCAAACCAAACCAACAACAACAACAAAAAACTTCTGGAAGCAGGAACCCCATTTTCTGTTAACTAAAATGACAGATTTGTGTTGTCTTGCATACAGATGATGGTCAGGTATTTAGACTCCATCCCTGCAGGGTAATTTGTGCATTCCTTTACAGATTAACTGCAGGTAGCTGAACGTACCCCAGACTGGTATGGGATCAGACCCTTCTTCAGGTGCAGAGAGGAAATTAGTAAAGATAGATAGATAGATAGATAGATAGATAGATAGATAGATAGATAGATGATAGATGGATAGATAGATAGATAGATAGATAGATAGATAGATGATAGATAGATAGATAGATAGATAGATAGATAGATAGATAGATAGATAGATAGATGGATAGATGGATGGATAGATGGATAGATGGATGGATGGATGGATGGATGGATAGATGGATAGATAGATGGATAGATAGATGGATAGATGGATGGATGGATGGATGGATGGATGGATGGATGGATGGATGGATGGATGGATGGATATACAGATGGATGGATGGATGGATGGATACATAGATACATAGATACATAGAAAGATAGATGGATAGATGGATGGATAGATGGATGGATAGATGGATGGATGATAAATAGACAGATAAATAAATAGATACATGCATACATGATTAATAGATAGATGGATGGATAGATAGATGAATGGATGGATGGATAGATGGATAGACAGATAAATAGATAGCTACATACATACATGATAGATAGATAGATAGATAAGAATCAGTTGAAAATTGCTGATCAAAACCATCAATAATTCTGCTCCCTGACCGTGCTGTCACTTCCAAGGCCAGTGGACACTGTCCCCATCACAACCATCTTCTATTGTGATGCTGACCCTGTTGTGCCTTTTTACATTTTGGCATGAAAAGGAAACAAAATACCTCCACAAGCTACACTTATAATTAATACTGATTGGCTCCACTGGTAATTTTACGTGGTGAAGATATTAAAACAGTGTCAAGAAACCAGGAACAAGCAATATGTAAAACAATTAACACTAAAGGGAACCCAGGAAGTTACTGATTAAAATCCATCGGTGGATTATGTGACCCTGTGATTGCAAAGAGAGTGCAGCACGTGGGTTGGTCTGCATCTTTTTGATCCAATCACCTCATTGCACTCTGTCAGATTACAGACTCCTGACATTAAATAAAATTCAGGTCTGATTTATGGGGTGGCCTTTTGACAGGAGATGGAATCAGAAACGGCTTAGGCTTTGCCAGCATCCGGCACTGTTTTCATTACCTACTGATATAATGCAAGTATTACATTGAGCCAACTGAATTACCTGCAGTTCTCTGAGATTCTCCCTTACTCCCTGTAGTCATTGTTCCACTCATAATAAAATTATCCTATCAATTTGCCACAAGAGGAAGACAGGAGTTCACTAAATTACAGCCATGTGTGTTTGTGTGCTAGACGAAGTGATACCAATTAAAACACAAAACAAAAAAAAAACAACAACCAAACCAAAAGAAAAAAACCCAACCCCAAAACACAACCAAAAACCAACAAGCCAAACTAGAGTCTACTTCTAAATTGTTTATGGAGAACAGTAAGTTTGGCTCACAGAGGAGGCCACCCCTGATTTCTAAGCACCGGAAATGTCATTTTCATTTAATTAGTAAAACAGCATCTCCCTAGGAAAAAAAAAAAAAAAAAAAGAGGAAAAAAGGGGGGAAAAAAGAAGGAAAAGAGAAAGACAATAAGCAAGGTGCTAAATAATATCTCACCAAATGATACCTGGCCCCCTTATGACTGATTAGTTGGAGAGATTTGCTCTGTGAGGTGGAAGCAACATTCTGCACTTCTTTCCCCCTGCTCCCTCTGTAATTTTCTTTTCTCTTAAAACAGTTTCCAAAACACCCCAGTTCTGACAGCTGAAGGGAAGCCAGCTCGGTGCTGCTTGAGCAGTGGTGCCACACAGAAGCCCTCAATTTAGGAGTGGCCCTGGGGCACTCTCTTTATGAGCCTTTGATGCTGTGATGTGGCATGGAGGTGCTAGGCTTTGACTCCAGGCTCCTGACTCTCCAAGCATCTCCCAGTGGCCAAATTCTGGCGCAGGGCTTGCATGGCCTGGTGGATCGTTTAGCCCTGGCCTGGTTGGGAGGGATGAATGAAATCAGCAGCTGATTCATGTGCACAAAATGCTCCCCAAATTAATCTGGCTGTGTATCAGAAGAACTGTTTGCAGAGCTCCTGCAGCAGCAGATAGGCTTCACACGATGTGTGAGTGCAGAATGACTTCCCAGGGCCACCTCCAGACTCTTTCTGCTTACAACTTGTGATTATTCCTCTGAGTTCCAGGGAATTACTACTTTTTTTTTTTTTTTTTTTTTAACAGTTCCCAGCTTTCATGACTTCTGTGCCAATAAACATTCAAGTGAGAAGCAGAAATTGCTAGCATAGAGCTCAATCTAGAGACATAGAATTGTCAGGGTTGGAAGGGACCTCAAGGATCATCCAGTTCCAAAACCCATGCCATGGGAAGGGACACCACACATTAGATCAGGTTGCTCACAGCCACATCCAGCCTGGCCTTAAAAACCTCCAGGGACACAGCATTTATGCAATCTCTTGCAGCTTCTGAGACATCAAAGCACCTCAAGTGTGCTGACTTTTGAGCTCCCCAGAGAGGTTGTGGAGTCTCCTTCTCTGGAGACTTTCAAGACCCATCTGGATGCATTCCTGTGTGACCTATGATAGATTCTAAGGTCCTGCTCTGGCAGGGGTGTTGGACTTGATGATTTTCATCATGAAGTCCCTTCCAACCCCTAACATCCTGTGTGCCTGTGATCATTTATGAGTCTTCTAATTCATATTTCCCTGGATATTCTTCTTTTCTTCTGTTTTGCTGCTGTCCTCGTACTGTTGGTTGGTTTTATGCTTCAACTCACTTCTATTTATATAGAATAATGGAGTCACAGACTCATAGAATGGTTTGGGTTGGAAGGACCTCCAGAGGTCATCCAGTCCAACCCCCCTGCAGTCAGAAGGGACATCCTCCACTAGATCAGGTTGCTTGGAGCCTTGTCCAGCTTCTTCTTGAATATCTCCAGGGATGGGGCCACAACCACCTCCCTGGGTAGAACCTGTTCCAGTGTTCTACCAGCCTCATGGTGCAGAACTTGTTCCTAACATCCAATCTAAATCTCCTCTCATTTCAAACCATTGCCCCTACAGGCCTTTCTAAACAGTCCCTCTGCAGCCTTTTTCTAGTACCCCTTCAGGTACTGGAAGGTTACTAATAGGTCTCCCTGGAGCCTTTTCTCCTCCAGGCTGAACAACCCTATGTCTCCTCATCAGGTGAAGGTAGCTCCAATGTGAAGGTGACTATAGATCTTCATGAGCCCCCCTTCTCCTGCTACTGGCAGAGTGTTCTGCCTGATGTTCTGTAGTTATTTCTAAGCCATTATAGTACTGCCATGATTCTTCTCAGATATTGTATGTGAGCTCTGAGTGGTTATGTTTTTACTACTGCTTTATGTGTTGATTTTATTGCTGGGCTCACACCCATGCCTTACAGCAGTAGGTCCATGTCTTCTTTGCTAAGCAGTGTTTCCTGCTTAGCTGATGTTTTTCCTAACTGATCTGTTGTCCATCTGTTCTTCTGGATTGCAGCAGGCTAATCCCTAAGGAAATGATTTATCTTTCTATGCCAGGCACCAGAGACATTGTGCAGTGGGGTCCAGTACTGCAAAGTGGGGCATGGTTGGTACCTTTCCTGCCTTTCCCATTTTTTTTTTCTTCTATCTGTGAAAACTGTTGACATGGAGGAGACTGAGCCTGCTTATTTTTTGTTTATATTCATTTTCTAGGTTCCAGTCCACATTTATTCAATCTAGTATTAAGCAGCTAAGCGAACACCTAATTAAGGACCACAGTTGCCCTTTTCTAATCAACACAGATGGAGAAGAGCCCTTGGAGAGGGCAGTTTGGATCACAGGTTCACTTGCTCTGTGAGATGACCTGCTTTGCATTGCTGCTGCTGGGAGTGGCTCTCCAAACCTTTACATTCCACAGGATGAACTTGAGCCCAAGCCTGCTTACCCAAAACCAGAGTGATGATTCCTTGTCTCTGTTTAGTTTCTATCCTCCAAAGTTCATTCCAAACTAAGTTTTGGGTTAGTAGTCCACGAGACTGTAGCCAATAACTATTAAGCACCCCCACACTGCTCCATGCACATTCTTCACTTGTTTTTCATGCTTGGTGCCTGGTTAGACAGCACATTTCTCAGCTTGTCTCTGGTATTTATCCCCCAGGAAATGCTCTATGCAAACTTACTTCACTATGTAATCAGACTAGCAGTGTGCTGCCAGTCACTGAGGTCTAGCTGATGAGTGCTTTCTTATCCAGGAATAGGAAATAATTTGATTATAATTGTCTACCCATTTCCAGAAAAGAAATAGGATCAAGATCAGAAAACTCATTCTTAGCACAGCCAGGCAAAATCTTGGCCCTCCTGGAATCTGAAGAATCACAGAATCACAGAATCAACCAGGTTGGAAAAGATCTCAGAGATGATCAAGTCCAACCTATTACTTAATACCTAACACTTCATGACAACTAAACCATGGCTCCAAGTGCCACATCCAAGCTTTTTTTGAACACCTCCAGGGATGGTGACTCCACCACCTCCCTGGGCAGCACATTCCAATGGCAAATTATTCTTTCTGTGAAGAACTTTCTCTTCACATCCAGCCTAAACCTCCCCTGGTGCCGCTCGAGACTATGTCCTCTTGTTCTGGTGCTGGCTGCCTGGGAGAAGAGACCAACCCCCTCCTGGCTACAACCTCCCTTCAGGTAGTTGTAGACAGCAATGAGGTCTCCCCTGAGCCTCCTCTTCTCCAGGCTAAACACCTCCAGCTCCCTCAGCCTCTCCTCACAGGGCTTGTGCTTGAGACCTCTCCCCAGCCTTGTTGCCCTTCTCTGGACATGTTCGAGTATCTCAATCAAACTAGTGACAACAACAACAAATTCTTCAACCTTTTACTTCATCCCCCACTTTCCTGACTGCATTTGCTTTCTGGATACTGGAGGTGACAATGCCAACCAGGCAGGCCCAGTCTTACGTGCAATCTTGTCCATCTTAGGAGATGCACACAACAGGTTATGGACACACATCTTACCATGAAATAAAGAAAGAGAGCACAAAGTGCACTTGACAGCCACTCTGTGGCAATGGCTCACATGCACCTTCTCTCTTCATGGTAAACACAGCAATCTGGGGAGGATTTACCTCTTGAGGATGGGATAAGTCTGATTTCCTCTTCTGGAGGGCATGTACAGCTCATGACCAAGGAACAGCTGATATCATAGATATTCACACTTTAATTTCACTCTGCCTGGGATCATCCCTGTGCCCTACCTGCTCTGGCAGGGGGGTTGGACCTGATGATCTCTTGAGATCCCTTCCAACCTCTGCTGTACTGTGATACTGTGATATCTCCTGGTCTACCACAGAGCTAACAAACCCAAAACTCTGTTTTAAGGAGGGCAGAGCAACTTCAGCTTTTGGGAATGGCTGTCAGAGCATGTCAATAGCTGTGAGGGTTTGCAAGGGAATGTGATGTGAAGCAGGTCTATAATACACTCTTATGGTCACTAGTTCAAATTTATTCCATGAAAAACATGTCAAGTGTAGTTGGAAGTGTGAACATTTTTGCAAAGGCCTTACTCAAGTGTTTGTTGAATTAGGAGGAATTTCCTATCTTGGTTCATGGTCAGAGTGCTAGGTAGCTAGGTCATAGACAATATTTCCTTTGAGCTTTTTGGTTGATTGCTTCTTCCTAGTCTCTTAGACCATAATTCTGAGCTTGCACTGCCAAAACCTGAGCTGCTCTATGGAGAATTCAGATTTTACTTTCTTATTAGACTAGATTTGGGTTGGATATGGCCCTTGTCCAAATGCTTTACCTGTCCCTTTTTCACTGAAAGACTTTTTGACACACCTTGCACTTCAGCACAGCCTACAATAATACTGGTTTGGGTGAGCTGGATGCAAAGGCATCTAGCCCTTAGTGAGGGAGGTGAGGAGACAAGTATTTTTCTCTCCAGAATCTGAAATATTTGCTTTGCTCTTCTCAGCTCCTGTCAGATTTCTCTTCACTAAGCCCATAAAATCTGTGTGCCAAGCAAAGGCATTGTGCAAAAGCTGGCACCGATTGCAGTGCTTGGACTAGAGCAAAGGTAGAAAGGAATTGCACCCACAGCCTTCACAGCTGGATGTGGAGTCAGGTGTAGCTTTCAAGTGAAGTGGTACATGTCCTGCTATAAGAACATGAGGAAGAACTTCTTTACTGTGAGGGTCCCAGAGCACTGGAACAGGCTGCCCAGAGAGATTGTGGAATCTCCTTCTCTGGAGACTTTCCAGACCCATCTGGATGTGTTCCTCTGTGACCTGTGCTGGATTCTATGGTCCTGCTCTGGCAGGAAGGTTGGATTGGAAGATATCCAGAGGTCCCTTCCAACCACTAACATCCTGGATCCTGTGATCCTCAAGTTCTATGGAAAAGAAACTAGACAAATTTGTATTTAGGCTCAAAGTTACCCAGATAGCTGCCTTCCAATACCTGAAGAGATCCCATAGGAAGGCAGAAGAGGGACTTTTCCTCAGGGCAGCAGTAGAACAAGGAGGAATGGTTTGAAGCTGAGGGAGAATAGAGTTAGACTGGATCTTAGGAAGAAGTTCTTCAGTATGAGGGTGATGGGACTCTGGAATAGGCTGCCCAGGGAGGTTGTGGCTGCCTCCTCCTTGGAGGTGTTGAAGGCCAGGTTGGATGAGGCCTTGAACAGCTGAGTCTAGTTGAGATGCATGCTTGCCAAAGGAGGGAGATTGGAGCAGGTGATCTCTGAGGTCCCTTCCAACATAGGCTGTTCTATGATACATAGGTAGATCTCATTGAAATAACTGCAGCAGAGCTGGAATTAGCTGTTTGCAATGGTGTAAGCTGCTTTCAAAGTCTTGGTTTCCTTGGAAATGTTGTTAAGAACTGAGTGGTTAGCTTAACACCACAAAGCATCTGATTACAGAGAAGATCTCATGCTAAAGCCTTTGCTAAGGCCACTGGAAGGTGTGAGAAGCGGAATCCCTCCCCTCACTGATGGTTCTCACCAAGGCTCTCAGTCCAGACTCTCTCACTTGTGGTTGTCACCAAGGCTCTGTGTCCAGACTTTCTCACTGATGGTTGCCACCAAGGCTCTCAGTCCAGACTCTCTCACTGATGGTTGCCACCAAGGCTCTGTGTCCAGACTCTCTCACTGATGGTTGCCACCAAGGCTCTGTGTCCAGCCTCCCTCATGGGTGGTTGCCACCAAGGCTGTCTGTTATTAAGGGAGAACGGCAAAAATAGTGCATTGATATTTTTTAACTTCCTGGAGAAAGGTTGGACTGGCTCATGACATGGACACTCTGTGCTTCTCCCTTTGCCTTTGGTATCTGGTTTATGTAGTGACTGGAGGATCAAAGCAAGAAGAGCTACAGATTCATTTGGTTGTACTGATGTCCCTTATCATGCATGGGGAGATTCTTCCCTCCAAGCATGTAAAGCTGACCTTTTTCCTTGTTTAAATCCTTCCCTGAAGCTTGCCTCTACCTGTGCCTACAAATCACTCCCATCTGTCTTGGTTAGGCAAGTGACTCTTGCTTTTCTGCTAAACTGTTTGTTTTACTGTTACTTAATCCTCCCAAACCACCCCCTCACATCTTCCTGTGAGCTCTGTCTGATAGGCAGATTGGGAAAGTTTTGGGTGGGGGGTCTATTATTTTACCAGTATGCTTAGCCTAGCACGAAGGGACTGATCCTTAACTGCTACCCTGTGAAAAAAAAACCCAAACCAACCCCAAATGATGACAGAGGATTTGATAGGCTAGCAGGTACCTACAGGGCAAATGCTAACTGACGAAGGGCAAATGCTCACTAATGAAGGGCAGTTGTGTTTTGTGTAAGCCAAGAAATGTGGTTAAATCTTCCGCAGCAACTTGAGCCTGTTCAGTGCATAAATCACTCCTAGCCTTTCTCCTGCCTTAATACACAATCAGCTCCTGGGAGGGCCTAACTGTGCTGCTTTCAGGCATCCCCAGGCCTTACCTGCAACAACATCCAAGCTCAACTCCAAAGTTGTAGTTAAACAGTTTGCTAATCAGTATGGATTTGAACGCTTTCTAAGGAGTGCTCTGTTCATTTCAAGTGCCACAACTGGAGTTCTGTCATTAGAAAAGAAACATTTGGGGGTCTGGGAAACAAAACAGGAATACCAGGAGAGTAATTATCATAACAGTCGCCTCTGGGAGTGCAGGAAGTGGTGCTCCGTGGTGCAGACCCTACTCCTTGCAGCCCCGGACTGAAATGAGGCATTTCCAGTAGATAACTCCAAAGAAGTTTGAATATGATTTTTTTTTTTTTAATCACAGAAATGTTTCAAACACTCTCCCTTCTATTCATTACAGCAGGAGAGGTTACTTGGCTCTTTAATAGGAGCACTTACAAACAAGCCAAGTGTAATAACCAGCTGCATAAAATTAGCAGCGATTTAGCCGCTGCCGAACTTCTCGCTTGTCAAACAGTGCAGAGCTCTGGGGTTTTCTCTTTATTATTTTTTTTTCCTTAGGTAAATTTCACTGCTTGGTAGCATCTCACAGCAGACAAAGAGCAGGGAATGGATGGGGAGAGAAAAAAAGAAAAAAAAAAGTGTAAAGCAGAGGCCAATACAATTTCTGGTTGATGAATGAAAAGCAGGGTTGTAAGCTAATTGGGAAACGTTGGCTGGGAGGTGTCTCGAATCCCTGCAAGTAAAAACATCAGGGAGCAGAAAGCCAGTTCCAAAGGCAAGTGAAAGGTTGTTGATGAATTACTTTGTGCGTGTTTTAATTACCCTATCATCCTGAGATTTTTGTGTATTGATCTGAGCAGTAGTAATAAAGCTCCTTCCTCCCCTCACTCCCTTCTAAGCATTAGAGCTTTGTCTATTAGGTATGCTTCTAAGGAGAGAAATTACTCATCTCCCAGCCTAGCAGGGAGAAAGGAGGAAAAAAATACAACTGGGCGGGCATGATCTGTTCTGCTATTCAATATGTTTAAATCTAAATTGTTCATATAATTATTCCAGCATGCATTTTCTTCTTCTTTTTTTTTCCTTCCTAGGCTGCAGCCAGGCAGAAAAAAAAAATAAAATATGAGAAATTGGCCAATGCTAATGTGGAGTAAAATGTAGTTAAATGTTACATTCCTTTCAATGTCATTTACCAATAGTTATATATCCTACTAAAATTAAAGGGAAATATTAGCCTGAGAGTCAATGTATTGGTGGGATTTAAAATAACTAATATTTGAATAACCTTGAGGGGAAAAAAAAACAAAATAAACCTGCAATGAGCATTACTGACATTGGATGGAGAATGGCTCTGGGCACAGGTGACTGGGAAGAACACCTCAGAACATTTTTGAGAAAGTGTTTTTTTTAATTTTATTGTTTTTGTGTGTGTGAGCTATTCAGGGGTTCTCTGTAATTTAAAAGCTAACTATTGGCTTTAAATATTAACTAGTATAAATCATGACAGTAAAAGATACAGATAATGACTTTTATTAGGTAATGGCAAAAGAATGAAAAAGAAGAAAGAAACAAAAAAAAAAAAAGAGTAGTTTCACGACAGCAGTGAAAGGAAAGCATTTTGAGCCTCATGTTACATGCAGATAAACTTGGATACTTCCTTGAGCCTCAGTTGCTTGAGAAACCTACGCTGAGAATTTGGCTCAGCTCTCTCATCAGATCACAAAGCAAGACACTAACAAACTTGAAAACTGAGTCTTGCTGTCCAACTTTTCACTCAGCCACCAGGACAAGCTGCCTAAATCTCCCTCTCCTTGCAAGTGGGGCTGCCAAACTGCTGCTCAGACCTGTGAGACAGGCGGGCAAGCGGAGAGAGACCAGCGGGGCCCCCGTGAAGCTCCTCCATGAAGGATGGGGGCGCACGGATGAGCGATGGGATTCCAAATCCCATCTTTACCCAATAATAATTAATAATTAATTAATACTTAACACCCATCTAGTGCTTTACAAGCATTAACTAATTAAGCTAATTCACCCAAGGTCAGTCCTTTGTACTCTCACAATACCCAAGATCTTTTTGATCATACACCCTAAAGAGCAAAAACAGTCTATCAGTAATGTTAGTTTTAGCCTAACATTAGTTATTGGGCAATCTTGATCATTAGGGATGGAATTAATCAAATATCTACTGTGTCCCATTTTTTTTTTTTGCATTTTATCTCCCATTCTGCATGTGCTATTTTTATCTTTATTAATAGCTACTGCTCAGTGGCCTTAAAGAATTTCGCCATTCACCAGAAACTTTTCTTTCCAGAGACTTATGCTAATTAGTACCTTGTTTGTGGCTTCAGTGTGATTTATGAGCTACTCTGAGCCCTGAATAACAAAATATCAGGCTAGCTCCATAACTGTCTATTAATTTGTTTTTCTTTCTATCTGCCTACCTATCTGCTGAAGTTTCAAACAGCGCAATAACTTTAAGAACAGTGACACTAATGCAGCAGTAGATTAAAAGAATGCTACTTTATACGGGCGTAGATGTAATTTAGAGGCACTTAGAGGAAGCTGTATACTTAACATGATTCTTGGCCAGTGAAGACAGGTTGATCCCCCTCATTTTGGGATTGCTAATTTGCAGTTAATTAGGAAGATTGATTCTGTTCTCCGATGCATAGGCCCAACCCTAAACGCATTTTTCTGGTTTCCCTGGCACCATGATAGTTATCATTGTCACGGTGCAAGGATCACTGAATGACATGGTCCTTCATAAAGCATAATACTTGGGCAGTTTGGGAAAGCAAAGCCCAAACCATTAGCAAACAGTTTCCTGCTTTGCTCTGTAGACTAAAATCTGGTGCCATCTGCATTTAAAACAACTTTCCCATCACGTTCCTCTGAGGAGGTTTATTGCAATTAGCAAATAAACCCAGCCAGTTGATTTAATCCTCAGATAAAATAACACCGTTGCAGAGTTTGAAGGCAATAAAATATTGACATTTTGCTTGAAGGAACTTGTATCCTTAAATAAATGCAGTGGGCACGGCATACTTAAGCTTGTACCTTTTATAGAAGCTAACATTTATTTTCAATGTGTTATCTCTTGAGGAGATTCTTCCCTTGTACTCTCAAAATACAAGCTGGTATGAACGGATTTGGGGGAGGAGTGAAGATGTTGGAATAATCTGCAGCTAGTGTAGGCTAGCAGTAAATTGCTGCTCCCTTAGAGCTGGGGGAAAGCTGTTTCAGGAGGGAGTCTTGGGGCACAGTGGCTTGTGCCTGGCCTGGTACAGGTTACACAAGCATGCATAGAGGTAGGATCTATTCTCCTCATCCTGTGTGATTCAGTGAATGAACAGGGCTCCAAAACTGATAGTTTTGAACTGGTCATTTTTTCCTAGGTTTGGATTGGTATCAGACCTTTGCAAAGATAAACCAAGACAAGCCTTTCTGTGCTTCTGTCACACTAGACTGTGTCTGGTTGCAATGGGCTTCCCAGCTAGTCCTCTTTCCCTGTATCAGTGCTTTTCCTTGCCATTGCAGACAGCTCATACAGCTACACTTCATCCCATCTCTATCCTAATGAAGTTACACGCTGGGGTTTCCTTCTACACTCAGGCCATTTTTCTGGCCAGGCTGTTTTAATGAGAGCACACCTTCTAGCAATTCCCCACCAGAAATTCTACCCCAGGTTATCTGCCATGGGACTACTACACTACTATTAATAGATAAATAGATAGATAGATTCCTTCATGCATCACTTCACAAATAGTGACCTAGCAACCAGACTGGGGAGGGGGCTGGAGGCAAAGTCTGATGAGGAGAGGCTGAGGGAGCTGGAGGTGTTCAGCCTGGAGAAGAGGAGACTCAGGGGGGACCTTATCACTCTCTACAACTACCAGAAGGGAAGCCGTAGTCAAGTGGAGGTCAGGCTCTTCTCCCAGGCAGCTTGTGATAGGACAAGAGGGCATGGCCTGAAGCTGTGCCAGGGGAGGTTTGGGTTGGCTATTAGGAAGCAGTTCCTCACAGCAAGGCTGATCAGGCACTGGGATGGACTGCCCAGGGAGGTGCTGGAGTCTCCATCACTGGAGGTGTTTAAGGAAAGCTTGGATGTGGCACTCGGTGGCATGGTTGAGCTGATGTGGTGGTGTTGGGTCATAGGCTGGACTTGATGATCTCAGAGGTCTTTTCCAGCCTCAAATACCTCTGTGATTCTTTAACTTTTCAAAACAAGTCTGGGGAAAATTCTGAGGTAGTGTTCTAAAACAGCAAGATGAGTTGTGCTGAGTCAGTCTGGCAAAGCACAGATGAGAACCTAGAGAGGGCCAGAGGTGTTCTGTTATCCATTTGGGGAAAGAAAGAGATATGGAGGATTGAGGTACTTGCTACAGAATAGTTCCCAGACTCAGAAATTTTCCTTTCAAAATTTCAGTGTCACTCTGCTCACCACCTTCCTCTTGTGCCTCAACCTTCCAGTTTCACAGTCCTCAGTGCTCCCAACCCTGTAAGCCACCAGCTGCAAATAAAATGAAAACTATCAGATATCAACACACCCCCCAGATGTAAACACGCAGGGCAGCAAGGACAGACACACCTCTTAGTCAGCCCCTTCCATATCCACATGTGGCTTGTTGTCAAGGCTTGTGGTTGCAGCCCAAAAGGATCAGGATCAAAGCAAGAGCTTTCCTAGTTCAAAGCCAAAATTGTGTCTTTGCTGGCTCATTTGAATTTGTCATCCAGACTTTCATGGCTTCCTTGTGCGCTTGTAATTACCACAACTTTAAAACCTGACAACCCTTTCCTATGGGCCAATTTCTTTTTCTCAGATTGGTGCTTGTGCTCTGCACAGGGGTCCAAGAAAAGATATGCATATGCTCTCTACAGCACAAACTTTGGGCCTAAATGTGATCCATAAAAATACCAGTAGGCAAGTTAGGAGTGTGTACTTCACAGATGGGAGAAGAAAGTGATCCAGAAGCTTATGAATGGCGTCCTTGGGGGTCTGATATGTACTTGTAGGATCTCCAGAACACGTAAAGATAAGTGGACAGTTAACTATTTTCCCTTTGAACAGTAGGCCAACCCAAAATCAGCCTAGCAGAGGAATTAGACAGAAGATTAATCAGTCTTGTATTAACAAGTCCAGTGGATGCATTGAAGAGAGACTGAGAGCCCTGGGGCTGTTTAGTCTTGAGAAGACTGAGAGGGGATCTGATCAATGTCTATCAATATGGGAGGGTTGGGTGACAAGTGGAGGGGGCCAGGCTCTTTTGGGTGGTGCACAGTAATAAGACAAGGAACAAGAGGTTCAAGCTTGAACACAGAAGGCTTCACCTCAGCATTAGGGGAAACTTCTTTCCAGTGAGGGTGCCAGAGCCCTGGAGCAGGCTGCCCAGAGAGGTTGTGGAGTCTCCTTCTCTGGAGACTTTCCAAACCCAGCTGGATGCACTCCTGTGCGGACTACCCTGGGTGATGCTGCTCTGGCAGGGGGGTTGGACGGGATGATCTCCTGGAGGTCCCTTCCAACCTCTAATGTTCTGTGGTTCTGTGAAGATTTTCTCCCAGTTTGAATACCAAAGCTCTGATCTCCAGGTGTGTGCTCCTAACCCTTGCTTAGGTCTTAGCTTCCACAGATTTTCATGACTAAGAAGAGGAACACCTTTGCAACTTTCCAGCAATACAAAAGGAGTGTGAACTGGGAGCTTGGCTTCCCTTTGGAGTGGGGAAAGCCCCTGTGGAGTGCAGAGTCAGCGAATCCAAGGCTCACACAACTGTTCCCACACCCAAATATTCTGGCTACACATAGCTTGTGGGTGACTCGTTCATAGTGAAGATCAGATAGCAGAGTTTAGAATAGGCAGTAGGAAGTTTAGACCTGGTGTGGATTTAAAAAGACCTGACCTAAAAATCATGTGGCCATAATCAGCTTTTGCTTGCTTTCCATACCCTTTTTAGTAGACATAGAAATGGACCAGAGGGAGAAGCAGAAAATTGGAAAATACTCACTCACAGAAGGCACCAAATTTGATTTGGTTCTGATATGAACCTTCTGTGCTGTGTGTCTTTTAACCTCACTGTTAACTCCTCCTCAACCTCACAATCAAAAAGATAATTGCCAGCTTCAGCTTTTCCATTCCCATACTTCTGGAGGTCCTGTCCACCTCTTAGCAGCCAGTTAAATTCTCTTAAACATCAGTTTATCCTTTACCTCTGACTCATGGGTTCCTCTTTCCTTCATTTTATTTCCCTTTTCCTCCCAGGTCTCCCAACCTAACTCATGACCACCTCTGAGCAGAGTCAGCAGCCCAACTCAGCCGTAGTGACTCCCATTATCCCTCACTTCCCTCTGTGTGTTTTTAAATCCTTTCCTGACCTCCAGCAGGCCTTCCTACCTTGGATAATCACACTGAGGGGTGCTAGCTAGTCTGGGAGGCTCTCCTGGGCTTGCATCAGCCTGCTACATTCAAATCTCATGCTCTGAGGCTTCCTCAGGTCAGACACATTCTGCAATGAATCTGACCTGGGGAAGCCCTGAAGCACAAGGTATTTGAAAGGAGGATCAGTCTGAGGTCTGAAGCAGAGAAGGGGGGGGAGTGGCGGGGGTTGTGTGTGAGATTCATGTTCAGACCAAGTCTTATTGTTTCTGAACCAGTTTTTCCACTGCTGGCTAACCATCACAGGTACCCAAACCACATTTC
>NC_072013.1:38815243-38850243 GCF_027791375.1 Indicator indicator
CACAGTGACTACCCCACATCCATGGAATGCTTGAAGGGCTCAGCGTTATTTGTGCCTGCCTGCCTGCCTGCGTGGATCTCACTCCCAGTTTCTCACTCTCTGTGTGCATAGTCAATTTGAACAATGTATTTCACTTCAGTTCACAAGCACGCTGACCTCTCTATCCAGTGATTAATATTTTTAGCTGCTTGGTTTCATAGCTTGGTAACTCGTGCATGTTTTCTGCTATTTAACTAAGTGGGTAAAGGGGACGCTGCAGGAAAGGCTGGCTGCTGAGCAGTAGGCGGTGCTCACAGTTCTGGGAGCTCAGCTTAAGACTGTTTTCTGCCTGACAGGGCAAGACCCCTAGACAAATCACTGGCTGGGTCTATGGTAGTTGGCAGCCATTCAAAACTGGTTCTCTGCCAGCAGTATTACTAGATAGCCAGACAGATCAATTCACTTTTACATTCCCGCCATTATTTATAGCAGGCTGTATATCTGCTCTTGCTTATGAACTAATGATTAGCAAATACAGTACACATAAAACATAAGCATTTGTTCTGTGGAGGGCTTTCTGTTGCTGATATTGCAGATAGTTTTACAGGTCACAGAGCCTTAAAAAGGATTTAAAGGGCACGTCTTGTGTAACATTTGCTCCTTTGAAAATGATGCTCCCTTCCTAGTTTTTGTGTAATTGGAGGGGATAGCAAGGTTTGCTTGATGCTTATGTTTCACTGAATTCTTGCATTTCCCCTTTCCCTGTTTTGTGTGTGTGTGTGTGTAATTGGAGAGGATAGAAAGGTTTGCTCCATGCTTATGTTTCACCGAATTCTTGCATTTCCCCTTTTCCCCTCCACCCCAGACTTCTAAGGAAAACACCTAGGAAGAGAGGTTTAAACAGCATTATCTCTTATTCAAGAACTGTAATTCTATGTACCACTTGGGCTTTTCCTTTCAAAAAGATCTATAAAATTGGTAAAAACCAAACAAAACAAATTACCCACGAGGCCTGCTTGCACTTTAGAAGGTAGGGCAACTGCAGTTTCATAAACTGTAGGGAAAGTCAAAGTATTTGAAAGTTGGTGTGAAAATACCATGCCTTTACCAGCCCCTTGAGGCTGTTAAAACACTAGTTAGAGTGTTAATTGCTTCACTTACATTCCTGAGCTACAATAGGAAATGTCACCCCAAACCTAAGGCCTGAGATCCAAAATGGCAGAGACCTGCTGACTTTTCAAAACCCAATTCAAATTTGCTGGTCAGATGAATCCCTAGTGTAAACATGGCAAAGTAACTGGGTCTGCACAACTGAAATGTTTTCAGCTATTACAAGAAAGATCTGGAGGTGCTGGAACGTGTCCAGAGAAGGGCCACCAGGATGATCAGAGAGCTGGAGCTGCTCTGCTGTGAGGACAGACTGAGAGAGTTGGGGTTGTGCAGTCTGGAGAGGAGAAGGCTCCAAGGAGACCTTATTGTGGCCTTCCAGTATCTGAAGGGGGCTACAAGAAAGCTGGGGAGGGACTTTACAGGGTGTCAGGTAGTGATAGGACTAGGGAGGAGAGAACAAAACTAGAAGTGGATAGATTCAGATTGGATGTTAGGAAGAAGTTTTTCACCATAAGGGAGGTGAGACACTGGCACAGGTTGCCCAGGGAGGTGGTGGAAGCCTCATCCCTGGAGGTTTTTGCAGCCAGGCTGGATGCGGCTCTGAGCAACCTGCTGTGGTGTGAGGTGTCCCTGCCCATGGCAGTCCCTGCCCCTGCCCAGGGGTGGAACTGGATGATTCTTGAGGTCCCTTCCAACCCTAACAAGTCTATGATCACTGCTACCAATCTGGCAAGTTGCTGTGAGGTAATGTCATGGGATTAAGAACTGGGATGTCTTAACCATGGAGTTGAAAGTCCTCCAAGTACCAGAGATGTGCAGGGAGGTGGACACTGGAAAATGCAATCTTTTGTTATTTCATTCCTATCATGCCTGCATCTCCTCTTATAAATGATCAGCAGAAGCTGTTCTGCCCCTTTTCCCCTCTCTCTTGTCCCACCATGTCCAGCTAGTCTCTCTTTGGTGTTTACAGGGGAGCTGAGGCTTTTGGCCCTGAGCAGCCTGGCTAATTTTTTTACTGCATCATTCAGGCCTGAGTAGGGAGGTATATGGGGGGGGCATTGAGTCCTGGCTGGGGGGGGAGGTTTTGGACAATGTTGGCCTAATGAGGTTTGGTAAAGCCCAGATTGGAAAAAACTGGGCCAAGGCTGAATATGAATTTTGAGTGTTCTGTATATTTTGGGGTGTTTTTTTTTTTTTTTTGGGTTTTTTTTTTTTTTTTTTTTTTTTGGTTTTTTTTTTTTGTACTGTTGTATATAGTTGTGAACAGTACTTCCATTTACATTTCCAATTCTTTCCAATCCTGTGTGGAGAGTTTTTCTTTTACTCCTTTGGGGAGGGGTAAAAGAGCTCTCTAAAACTACAATAGGCAGCAACACTTGCACTCATTACAGTGAAGATTCATTCCCTGGAGAGTTCACAATAAGGTGCAAGCACACTTTGGCTGCTCTGAAAGGAAATTCAATGCAGCATGTGAACTTCTGAAGGTTTCAAAACCTGCTCACACTGGACTGCATGAATTCAAGGCATGCTGCTGGTTGGAGAAATGCCATCTAATAAGGAAATCTGGTGACTTGTTTTCCTAAACTCTTAGTTAGCTGCCACTTCTGTCTGGGATGAGAGGGAACATGTTGTCACTATCTTAAGAAGCTGTCCCTTGTCCCTTTTCCGTTTGTCAGTCTGGGCACCAAAACAGCATTTTTCCTTAGCCTCAATTCTCTTATTGCCACTCAGGTGCTCACAATGAGCTACCCTGGGAGTGTAATAGGTGCTTTCCAGGACAGAGACATGGTACCAAATAGTAAAAATTAACATTACAGTGGTAATCAGCATAACAAAAGCAAAGTGATTTACATCAAGCAGAAATCTGGCCCAATGGAAAAATAAAGGTAGAATCAGCTTTTCTTACCACTTAGAACCAAAAATAAGTGAAGAGTGTGAAGAACATACATTCCCTAAAGGCCACATCCCTTCCTGCTCAGGAAGATGTGACTAGTTGTGAATATTCTGCACCTCGTGTGATCACCTCTCCACTCAATGCACACAAAACCCCACAGTACCTATTAAACAAGGAGGTTACCAAGGGTATTTTATACTCCCTTTGTAGTAAGTGTACCCAAGATGTGGGTTAATGAAAAAGCAGAATGCTGATCTGGTAAAAATCTTCCCATGTTAAAAGACCAACTTTAGGTGAAACTGAGCACTGGAAGAAATTCAAAGATTTGGACTGTACTTTTCTGTGCTTTTATTCTTATCCACATGAAACAAATAAAACCATAGGAGATTGATGTTAACCTTCTGCTGAGTATGGCTTAATTTAAAGATGGCAGAAACAAGAAAATACTCTTTCATCTTAAAAACTACCAATGGATGAAGAAAGATATTTTAAAAATTTAAATTATGATAGAAGGGCATTTATGGAGAGTCAATAAAATTATAGTCTAGAATGTGCTTGGTGCCTTAAATAGATTGCAGTCATTCTTTGGTTTCTACTGGCTCTATAATTTATTTCTTTTTCTTCTGTCCTCTTTTCCTAAATTCAATGACTAAGTTAAAACACAGGATCACAGGATGTTAGGGTTGGAAGGGACCTCTGGAATTCTTCCAGTCCAACCCCCCTGCCAGAACAAGACCATTGAACCCAGTACAGGTCACACAGGAACACATCCAGATGGGTCTTGAAAGTGTCCAGAGAAGGAGACTCCACAACCTCTTTGGGCAGCCTCTTCCAGTGCTCTGTGACCCTTACAGTAAAGAAGTGTTGAGGAGGAACTTCCTGTGCTGTACTTTACATCCATTGCCCCATACAGAGTCCATACAGAATTTCTGAAGTCAAAATTTCCTTTTGCACTTGCATAGTAGAAATCTCTCCTTGGCCAAGAGAAACCTTATTAGAGACTCATTTTTCATTGTGGCTTTCCAAATGTTGCATTCTGAAGGATTTTTTTATACACCACCTTTTATCAGACAACATAAAATCTGCTGTATTTCACTTGCTTCTTTCAACATAAATCAGCTTCCCCCAAAAAATTTATACATCTCTGACCTTGTTAATTTGTAAACCTGCAAGGTTAATCAAGACTATTTTCTCTGTGTTAGAAGAATATACCTTTAAACATGGAGAGAAGAGGGAGAAAAAAAAGGTAAATTAAAAACAATAAAAGCAATGTTGCATTTCAAAAATGTCTGTATTTTATTCTGATGGGCCCAGCATCCTGTAAGCCAGCCTTTGGAAAACACTGGGAATATTTCTGGATTATATATATTAAAAAAAAAAAAAAAAACAAAACCAACCAACCAACCAACCAAACAACAACAACAAAAAAAACAACCCAACAAAAAAAACCAACAAAAAAAAAAAAAACGAAACAAAAAAAAAAACACCAACCCTGTACTCTATGAAGGTCTTGAATGTGATGAGGTCTGACCATTTTAGTTTTTTGTGATGTCTTTCTTCCCGTATTAACTTTCCAGTGCCCACTAAACCCCCTGTAGTTTAGTCATTAGGAGCTATAAAAGGAGGAGAGGAATGAAGGCATGGGAGTAATTGAGAGGTCATTTCTACACATGAGAACAGCAATGTGGTCTTGTGGCCAAGAAGGCCAATACCATTCTGGAGTGTATTAGAAGGGCTGTGGTCAGTAGGTCCAGAGAGGTTCTCTCTCCACCTTTACTCTGCCCTGCTGAGGCCACATCTGGAATATTGTGTCCAGTTCTGGGCTCCTCAGTTCAAGAAAGACCTCAGGGAACTGCTTGAAAGAGTCCAGCACAGAGCCACAAAGATGCTGAAGGGAGTGGAACATCTTCCTCACAAGGAAAGCCTGAGGGAGCTGAGGGCTCTGTAGCTTGGAGAGGAGGAGCCTGAGAGGTGACCTCATTGCTGTTGATAAAGATGTGCAGGGGGAGTGCCCAGAGGCTGGAGCCAGGCTCTGCTGGGTGATGCCCAATGCCAGCACAAGGGGCAGTGGTGGGAGCTGAGGCATAGGAAGTTCCATGGAAACAGGAGGAAGAATTTTTCCCTGTGAGGATGACAGAACACTGGAACAGGCTGCAGGAGGGTTGTGAAGCCTCCCTTTATGGAGATAATCAAGACCTGCCTGGATGTGTTCCTGTGTGAGCTGCTCTAGGTGATCCTGCTCTGGCAGGGGGTCGGACTGGATGAGCTTTTGAGGTCCCTTCCAGCCACATTCTGTGATTCTGTGATTACTTTCTGGAGGAAAAGACGAGTCTGGCTGATCCCATGAAGGTGTCATTACTCAGATCTGAGGGGTAAAGTGAAGGAAAAGCCAGTTCCAGATAAGGCCTTTTCTCAGTTGTTTCTTGCATATTAACTTTGTTTATGATCCTTCATTTCTCAGACTTTGCTTTCCCTGGATGAAAAGTAGAGGCCATCTTCCTCACAGATACATTGGGTGGTTTTGCTGAGGTGAATCCTTAGTATAACACGTTTTGTATAAAATTCATGATGAACATCTATGGCCTTAATCATAGCGAGCCAAAATGATCTGACTTCAGACCAAACCTTTTCACTCTTGCTAAGTATCTCATTGCTCAGTTCCATCAAAGGCCACCAATACAAAATAGTTGGATCAGTGAAAAAGCTGAGGTGACTGTTGGCTGACTTGTTCAGGAACAAGCACTCTCAGAGGCCATTCTTCAGATGAAGGCCTGATTCCATTAGGCTGTCATAGCACCTGCCTACCTCTCAGTCATGTTAATGAAGTTATCCATGTCCTTACAGACAGGCACACGCTTAAGTAAACTGCTAAATCAGGGAGAGCAAGACTCAACAGTCTCTGGCACATCAAGGTTCTGGAGGGTTGTGTTTTCATAAAAGCAGTTCTGAGGGGGAGCTTTGTGCCTCAGCCACACGACTCTCTGTTTGTTTTTACATCTCAAGACTTCCACTTGAACCTAAAACAAAATTTTACTTCTCTCCAAAAAAACCAAGAGACAAACCCAGAAGCAGTGGAGTTTGGCTGTAACATTTCCCTTGCTTTTGAAACACGGCAATGATGGTAACGCAAAACTAAAGACATGGTCCAGAATCACCCTATGAACCTTTTAATTTTTTTTCTGCTAAAACCCAGTATTATATTCATCTTCTGTGCTTATGTTCACTGAAAAGATTCCCCATGACTTTACTCAGAAATTTCTGGGTTTCCTTTTTCTGAGAAGTAGTGGAGGACACCTAATTTGTAGACTTTTTAGCTCCTGGAAGATGCAAACCTCATTGTAGACAGCAACCATGCAAGAGTGGCCCTCCCATGCTTTTGTAAATACCACAAAGCACAGGTCTGGTTTAGGTACATGGATAGCTGTGGAAATCTCTCCCTTAAATTATTCAGTCACCTGACAAGTCTATAACAGCCAGCACAGCCTTTCTGACAGTAAGTATTAGCAGTGAAGTCAGCAAGTGGATTCACCAGGAGAACAGTGGACAGTTACCAGACTCTAACACTGAGAGGGGAGCTGTGTGCTTCCACTACAGAGGTATTAAAACATGAAGTAATTAAACATTGAAGTAATAGAGATAAAATGGTGAAAAAACCCAAAAGCTATCTTTTTGGAATCTCATACTAGGATATTTTTGTGTTATATGGCAATGTATTACAGAGCAAGATGCAAACACACAAAAATAGCATTAAAATATGTTAGACACCCTAAAAAAAAAAAAAGGTATAAAAAAAGGCATTAAAAAGAAAAAAAATCTTTTTCTCCTAAAAATAAATGTGCTTTGCTGCTTTTTCTCTGACTTTCCAGAAAGTCACATGGGGCACTATGGAGGTACTGTAGGAAGCAGTTGGAGGCTGGCAGATTTTCAAAGAGGTTTTCTTCCTTTGGTTTCTCCTTCAGATTGTCCATGTTCCTGCTTCAAAGCCTGCTGAAGTGAATTGGAGTTTTTTTCCCAACAGATTGAAATTCTGAATTGGAGGTTTTTTTCCCCCACAGACTGGAATTCTGAACTGGAGTTTATTTCCCCACAGAGAGTGAAATTCTGAATTGGAGGTTTTTCCCCACAGACTGAAATTATGAACTGGAGTTTTTTTCCCTCACAGACTGAAATTCCGAACTGGAGTTTATTTTCCTGCAGATTGAAATTCTGAATTGGAGTTTATTTTCCCACAGATTGAAATTCTGAATTGGAGTTTTTTCCCCACAGATTGAAATTCTGAATTGGAGTTTTTTCCCCACAGATTGAAATTTTGAATTGGAGGTTTTTCCCCACAGATTGAAATTATGAACTGGAGTTTTTTTCCCTCACAGATTGAAATTCTGAACTGGAGTTTATTTTCCTGCAGATTGACATTCTGAATTGGAGTTTATTTTCCCACAGATTGAAATTCTGAATTGGAGTTTATTTTCCCACAGATTGAAATTCTGAATTGGGGTTTTTTCCCCACAGATTGAAATTCTGAATTGGAGTTTTTTCCCCACAGATTGAAATTTTGAATTGGAGTTTTTTCCCCACAGATTGAAATTATGAACTGGAGTTTTTTTCCCTCACAGATTGAAATTCTGAACTGGAGTTTATTTTCCTGCAGATTGAAATTCTGAATTGGAGTTTATTTTCCCACAGATTGAAATTCTGAATTGGAGTTTTTTCCCCCACAGACTGAAATTCTGAACTGGAGTTTATTTCCCCATAGAGAGTGAAATTATGAATTGGAGTTTTTTTCCCACAGATTGAAATTCTGAATTGGGAGGTTTTTTTCCCACAGATGGAAATTTTGAATTGGAGTTTTTTCCCCACAGATTGAGATTCTGAATTGGAGTTTTTTCCCCACAGATTGAAATTCTGAATTGGAGTTTTTTCCCCACAGATTGAAATTTTGAATTGGAGTTTTTTCCCCACAGACTGAAATTATGAACTGGAGTTTTTTCCCTCACAGATTGAAATTCTGAACTGGAGTTGATTTTCCTACAGATTGAAATTCTGAATTGGAGTTTTTTCCCCCACAGATTGAAATTCTGCATTTTTTAATCACTCCTCAAACAGCAATAAAGGACTCAAAGCAGCATTTGCAGGATGTAGCAGATGTAGCATCTGTAGGGATGTAGCAGAATTTCCTGAAAACGGGGAAGGAAAGTACCCTTGCTGCCAGGTTGAAGGACTGTTGCAATTCCTGTTCCCCTCTCCTTTTTTTCATGTGTGATGACATGGAGGGAATAGCAGCTGGCTGCAGATACCTGCAGCAACACCTGTTAAACCACAGCAGTGTTGCAGTCTTCAGTACTCTTCACCAGCACGTGAAACCGCAGAGATACATCTCTAAGCCATACTTATATCAATTGTCTCCAGTGTTATTTGGTGACTGTACCATTTATCAATTCAAACAAGCTGTGGTACAGTAGCTACACCTGGTATACCACCATGGGTACAATACTGATTGCCACAGACTCTTCTCCAGCAATGCCCTTGCCCACTTTTCTTGAGGTTTTGTCCTTAGTAGTCTACTCTGGCCCTGACTTCACAAAGCAACTTCTTTCCAGGAAACAGTAGAATCATAGCATTGTAGAATCATAGATTCTATAATCATTGTAGAATCATAGATTCTATAATCAGAGACTCCTAGGATCATAGAATCGTAGACTGATAGAAACACAGACTGATAGAATTATAGACTGATAGAATCACAGCATCATAGATTCATGCAATCACAGACTCACAGACTCATAGTCTGATAGAATCATAGACTCAGAATCACAGCATCACAGCATCACAGCATCAGAGAATCATAGCATCATAGAATCGCAGACTCGTAGAATCACAGAATCACAGAATGGTTTGGGTTGGAAGAGACCTCCACAGGTCATCCAGTCCAACCCACTCTGTAGTCAGCAGGGACATCCTCTACTAGATCAGGTTGCTCAGAGACTTGTTGAACCTCACCTTGAATAGCTCCAGGGATGGGGCCTCAACTATCTCTCTGGGCAATCTGTTCCAGTCTTCCACCACCCTCATGGTGCAGAACTTGTTCCTAACATCCAATCTAAATCTTCTTTCTCTCATTCCCCTGGCCCTATCGCTGCAGGCCTTTGCAAACAGTTCCTCTGCAGCCTTCTTGTTGCCCCTTCGGGTACTGGCAGGTGCTCTTAGGTCTCCCTGGAGCCTTCTCTTCTCCAGGCTGAACACCCCCAGCTCCCTCAGCCTGTCCTCGTATCAGAGGTGTAATTTAAGGGCATGCAAGCTACCCACGATATAAAATGCAGCACTGGAAACACAGTGCTCTTTGCATGTATTGGTATGCTCAGGAAGGGGCACCAAGATTCTTGACTCCATCCACTGTAAACCAAGTAAATAACATTGCTGTCAAATAAATCAGAAGGTGCTCAAGCATCCATGCTTCACTTCTGCAATGAATCTCCAGGTGAAGGAAAATGGCATGGTAATGGAACAATGCTTGGTTTAAACAACTCTTTTTATTATTATTTTCTACTTAGAATCTTCAAATATCTAAACCGGTTTTGCTTTAAAGGAAAAAGAAACCTAAAGTATTTCTGCTTACTATTCATATCTTTTCTCCAGGACCCAGAACTGACTGGGCCTGCAATTGCCATCCTGTAAAATGTGATGTAGACTTTTGGGAGATACTAGTTTGATGACATTCTTGCTTGTCCCAAAGCAAATGAAAAGAAACCCTGTAGATGCTGAGAGACTTTATAGAGGGCAAAACCAGGGCAAATCAGACACGCTGTTCCTGGGACAGGCCTAGAACTAGATCCCTGAAAACAGCTGGATCCTGACACTTCAGCTCCCATCCACCTCCTGTGCTTTTGTTAGTCTCTGTCAGATTGCTTCTTGCACTGGAAGGCAAAGTGAATTGACTTTGCTACACCCCTTCATCAGACAGCTTGATGGGATCTGTTTGCATATAAGCCACCTGTTGCAAAGAATTTCAAGTTTATTTGCTTAATAGGAAATGTATTTAAAAGAAATCCATTAATGTAGGCCTGGATTAAAACTAAACAGAGCTGAGGTGCACCAAAATGCACAGAAGCTTCTATATATCCTCATCATAAGCAGATAAAAACAGCTGCTTTGCCTGCTGCCACAGTTTCTGAAGTCTACATCAACATTCTTCTCTTCTTTTTAAGACCAGGGGCTCTAATAGCTCCTACCCAAATGTGACAGTGAAGATATCACATGGTACTGTGTTCTGTGGTTCTTCAACACAGAATGTGGGTTTGCCCACAAATGTGCTGTTGGGTGCCCTACTTTCCTGTGCACATTGTAGAAGTACAGTGAGTTTGTCCTTTATCTGTACTTTGTGCCCTCCCACTTTCACTGGTTGATTTTTTTTATCTTCTTTCTGATTGCTGTGTTGGATTTTTCAACTTGCTGTCTGCAAAGAGATTCTTTAATGGGCTTTGTTTTCAATCCTTCTCTTTCCATCCCTTTTTTCTGAGGGAAGTATTAACCTAGAGAGTCATGAGGACACAGTAATTTGTCTGTTTACCACTTTGATAGAGTGTTTTGCTTATGGATAAGGAAATATTTAATACACTGAACCATTTGCAATTTCAGCCCTGAGTTTTAGTCCAGTTCACATGAGTACTTGCCAAAAGTCAATCACAGAATTACTTGAGCTGTGAGACAACAGAACACCTCTGGCCCTCTCTAGGTTCTCGTCTGTGCTTTGCCAGACTGACTCAGCACACCTCATTTTGCTGTTTTAGAACAGTATCTCAGAATTTTCCTCAAACTTGTTTCGAAAATTTAAAGAATCACAGAATTCTTGAGGCTGGAAAAGACCTCTGAGATCATCAAGTCCAGCCTATGACCCAACACCACCACATCAGCTCAACCATGCCACCAAGTGCCACATCCAAGCTTTCCTTAAACACCTCCAGTGATGGAGACTCCAGCACCTCCCTGGGCAGTCCATCCCAGTGCCTGATCAGCCTTGCTGTGAGGAACTGCTTCCTAATATCCGACCCAAACCTCCCCTGGCACAGCTTCAGGCCATGCCCTCTTGTCCTATCACAAGCTGCCTGGGAGCAGAGCCTGACCTCCACTTGACTACGGCTTCCCTTTAGGTAGTTGTAGAGAGTGATGAGGTCCCCCCTGAGTCTCCTCTTCTCCAGGTTGAACAGCCCCAACTCCCTCAGCTTTTCCTCATACACCCAGGCCTTATTTTGTGGCTGGTGAGAGGTGAAGTGGTGGGTCTTGGAATACACATCTTATAGTCAGACTTAATTGACATCCTCTTTGGAAGTCCCTTAAGAGAGACCTCTGACTGAATGGGTGCTGAAATTGGAAACAACATGTTGTTTGTTTGTTTGTTTTAGAAATTAAATATATGAAATCAAAAGCACAGAACAAGGATTTCACACTCTTTTTGTAGATTTCCCAAAAGCAGCAAATCCCCATTTACAGGAGAAGATAAAAATGAGAAGGGGAAAAAAAAAAAACACCCCAAACAACTCTAGACAACAATAATCAATTAAACACTCAAAAATAAAAAGAGCAGGAGAAGAAAACACATCCAATTCATGTGGTGAGGTAAAATGCTCTTTTATGATCCATTGCACGTCCTGCAGGAACAATAACATTCTTTTGAGAAGCAAAACTGAAATCCAGGCATTTTTAGCTCCCAGGAAAAATACATGTTTTGATTGAGCATTTATATGAGATTTGAATTCTTAAATATCAGCCTAATTATCCCACATAGGGGGAAAAAAAATAAATCTTAGAAACACTTCTGAAAAGTTATATGAGAACAATAGTTGCAGAACAAATTTGAAACCAGAGTCTAGTCGTTGTAGTTAAAGCAATCAGGGCCTCAGCCAACATCAGAATTTCAGGCATAGGAAAGAAAATCCTGTGTGGTGTAAAGGCAGTGTAGATCATAGAAACATAGAATGGTCTGGGTTGCAAGGGACCTCCAAAGGTCACCTAGTCCAACCCCCTCTGCAGCCAGCAGGAACATCCTCCACTGGATCAGGCTGCTCAGGGCCTCATTGAGCCTCTCCTTGAAAATCTCCAGGGATGGGGCCCCAACCACCTCCTCAGGCAACCTGTTCCAGTGTTCCGCTACTCTCATAGTGAAGAACCTGTTCCTAACATCCAATCTCAATTTGCTCTTTTGTAGTTTGAAGCCATTGCCCCTGGTCCTATCACTGCAGGCCTTTGCAAACAGTCCTCTGCAGCCTTCTCGTAGCCCCCTTCAGGTACTGGCAGGCTGCTGTTAGGTCTGCCTGGAGCCTTCTCTTCTCCAAGCTGAACACCCCCAGCTCCCTCAGCCTGTTCTTGTAGCAGAGGTGTTCCAGCCCCCTGATCATTTTCATGGCCCTCCTCTGGACCCTCTCCATCAGGTCCATGTGCTTTCTACATTGAGGGCTCCAGAGCTGCACACAGCACTCCAGGTGAGGTCTCCCCAGAGCAGAGCAAAGTGGCAGAATCACCTCTCTGGCTCTGCTGGCAGTGCTGCTTTGGATGCAGCCCAGGCTGCCATTGGCCTTCTGTGCTGCAAGCTCACACTGCCTGCTCCTGTCCAGCTTCTCATCCATCAGCACCCCCAAGTCCTTTCCTACAAGGCTGTTTCCTATCACTTCCTCCCCCAGTCTGCATTGATAGTGAGGATTGTTCCAGCCCAATGCAGAGATATATTTAGTATCTCAATATTTTTGTGCCTTTCATTGTCAAATCATCTCAAAAACAATAGAAAAATGTATCAGAAAAACATAAAGAAAACGAGAGATCAGAAGGGGAAGAAATAATTATTAATATCATTAACTGACAAGAAATAGAGCATCAGGTAGACTAAGGGCTTGATTATTAGTAAAACTGTAGGAATTGCATGGAATATGTCTCTGAGGCATAGCAAGAGCAGAGTGCCCTATGCTGCCCTTGCTCATTAGGTGATGTGTATTCATTACTGACCACTACCTGCTCCAGGTTGCTACCATTTCAGTGCTGGTTTTTCCCCTGGTTTGAAGAAGGTGTGATTGGAAAAGGAGTCAGTTCTAAACTCCACTCACTCCTACTCTTTCTTTACTTACTTGCTTCTGAAAAAGCAAGTCTTACACCTTCTCACTTCTTTCCAGAATCAGAGTAATCCTCTACAACAATTGGTTTGCATGTGTTAATAAGAGAAGACGTGACAGATTCAGAAATGAGCCAAAATTCACTTGAATCCACACCCCCCCCTTTAATCCAGAGCCTCTCCTTCTTTTCTATTGCCACCAAAATAAAAATTAATTAATTAATTAATTAATAGGGAAAATAAGCATCCATAATTCTCCTTCCAGGTTCAGCACAGTGAGTCTGAGTTTCTGTCCCTAGGATTTTGCATTGTATGTTTACTCTATCTGGCCTACAAGCTCTTATTTTAGTAGCTGGTAGGACCTCCATTGGTAGATTATTCTCTACTCTTGCCAAAGGATGGTGATGATGATGATGATGATGATGTATTAGGTCTTTCCTCTTTGTAACTACAATGATACTACAACGAGCAAGTATTCACACTTCTCTCCCTGATAATCTATTGGTATAGATCTGTGGTTGCCTTTTAATGTCTGGTTCATTAGATGGTATAAATGTGTGCAGCGTTTTTAGCTGTGGTTGAGGAAAGCAGGGAATGTCGAGGTTAAGGTTCATTATGACTGTCATGTTCAGGAATGGAGAGCTATATACCATCTCTGCTCTGAGTCTCTGCACATAGCTCCAATTGCTGCTGGAGTTAGGCATTTGCTCTGGAGAGACCTAATAGTGGCCTTCCAGTACCTGAAGGAGGCTTACAAGAAGGCTGCAGAGGGACTGTTTGCAAAGGCCTGCAGTGATAGGATGAAGAGCAATGGTTTGAAATGAGAGCACAGCAGATTTAGATTGGATGTTAGGAACAAGTTCTGGACCACAAGGGTAGGGGAACACTGGAACAGGTTACCCAGGAATGTAACTGAGGTCCCATCCCTGGAGATATTCAAGGTGTGCCTTGACAAGGCTCTGAGCAGCCTGATCTAGTTGAGGATGTCCCTGCTGAATGCAGAGAGGGAGTTGGACTAGATGACCTTTGGAGGTCCCTTCCAACCCAAACCATTCTGTGATGCTATAATTACGTGAGTCTATGATTCTGTGAGTCTGTGATTCTATGATTCTATGATTCTGTGAGTCTATGATTCTGTGATTCTTCTATGATTCCATGATTCTGTGATTCTGTGACTCTGTGATTCTATGAATCTGTGATTCTATGATTCTGTGATTCTATGATTCCATGATTCTCTGATCCTGTGATTCTATGATTTTATGGATCTATGATTCTATGATTTTGTGATTCTGTGATTTTATGGATCTATGATTCTACGATTTTATGATTCTATGATTTTAAGGATCCATGATTTTACGATTTTATGATTTTATGGTTCAATGATTCTCTGGCTCTGGCCAGCCTGCTGTAGTGTGAGGTGTCCCTGCCCATGGCAGGGGGGTTGGAACTGGATGAGCCTTGTGGTCCCTTCCAACCCTGACTGATTCTATGGTTCAATGAGTCTCTGTTTATCACCTTGTGAGTACTCATTATCTCTACGGGTAATCAGGACAGAACAGATCTCTGTACCAAACATTGTAAGCCTCCTTGGAAGTATTGGTGAAGCTGGGTTAAAGAAATGATGGCAGAGTATATAGGAATGTAAAACCCAACAGATAATAGCTCTGTCCCTAACCCCACACACACATTAAGAATATCCACCAGTGTCATTTATTATGTAGAGGGCACTATACAGTTGCCCTCCCCTGACACTAGCAATACAAGTGCTTCTTGAGGGAATAAGCCCCTGAAAGCTTGGTTGCAATTTACTTCTTTACTTCCTGCACATAGTAACAATGATAGTTGAGTTGAAAAGCATTTTAAAATTCATAAATATCTAAGTAGCCATTATCTAGTGGAAAAGATATGCCTGACTATAAGACCTGCTCCACTACTTAGTTACTCCAATTTTAAACTGATGTAACTCTATGGTAATCAATGAGGGTAGTGGTGTGCAACTGAAGCAGCACAAGGCACATTAGATTTTTAGTACATCTAAGGATCTCTCTGCTGATAAAGAAAGTCACCATTTTCACTGTGTGGGGGTTTTTTGGGCCCCTTAATAACCAGAAAAGGGGGCACTCAGAATAACTCAGAATACTTTTAAAACCTGTTTGTATTGTGACTGACAAAAAGCTGAGGGAGCAAAACATGGCATCTAATTTTTTCTTCCTTTTTGTGGGGCAGAAATTTGTTTTTAAAGTAAATGTAGTTGCTTAGCAAGTTAATAAGGCAGTGATTTCAGCTGGAATTTGTTAATTAAGAGAAAATGCCATAGCATGGTTAAAGGATGTTGGGTAGTGATATGACTAGGGGGAATGGATCCAAGCTAGAGGAGGGGAGATTTAGCTTAGACCTTAGGAAGAAGTTCTTCACCATAAGGGTGGTGAGACACTGGAAGAGGTTGCCCAGGGAGGTGGTGGAAGCCTCACCCCTGGAGGTTCTTAAGGCCAGGCTGGATGTGGCTCTGAGCAACCTGCTGTAGTGTGAGGTGTCCCTGCCCATGGCAGGGGAGTTGGAACTGGATGATCCTTGAGGTCGCTTCCAGCTCTGACAATTCTGTGTGAAAATGAAAAATACAATCTTTATATGCTTATAAATGAAAACAGTTTAAGACCAGAAGGAGGCTGTTGGAGCTTCAGTCTGAACTAACTTTCTCTTCACTTTTACCCCACTGAGCAGACTTGATTTGGGCCAAAGTTTCTGTTCTTTTTTTTAAAAAAAAGAAAAGTTTGCCATCTCTATTTTTCTATAAAATGCTGAGCCCTAAAGTGTTAATCATTACACTGCGTGTTACCAAAGCAAATGTGGAAAGCAGAAGTGATTCACCATGCTAAATTTCTAGAAAAACAACAACCCTCTCCATGCTTCCCCCTGCCCCAACTGCTGTGCAAATCTAGCACCATAGCCTAAGGGGTGAACATAGCAACAAAAGGCTCTGGTACCCTTCTGCACCCTTCTGATAGCTCAGCTTTTTTGTGGAGGGTCTGCTGTGGAATTTCCAAGACAATAAGCAAACTTGCATCAGACAAATAAAAGTTGCATTCCTTTATCTTTTAGATGTGAGAGCTAAAACAGTGCTGTTCAATCCTTTATCAAGGTGACACAGCCCCGGAAAGCTTTGATGCTGTCTACTGCAAACCTCATGAGGATATGAATAGGAAACAAAATCTGATTAGTTTGTTTGACTCTCCTTTCTACCTGCATGCATTCAGAGAGGGTTTCTGTACAATTCTCTTCCCCTCTCTTTATTGTGTGGTTTGCTTTGTTTGCTTGAGTTTAAAACTGCCATTATGTGAAAGTGTTGCAAGTATAAATAATTTAGAAGAGAAGTCTGTGGGGATACTAATAATATGCCCTGCCTTTTCTAATAGCAACTCATTACTGATCTGAGAACGAGTCTTCCACATGAACACTCATACCGCAGCACTGTATCATGGATCTTGTAGATGCTGACAACAAAATAATTTTGACACCTCTCTAGTTAAGTTTATTTCTCTTCTTAAAAATGCCTCTTTTGTTTGTAAGACTTGCACCACTGCTTTGAATCCTGTAAAAATACCCAAAGGCTTCCTGAGTGGACAGATGGATGTACAGACCGATATATCTCTCTGATTTTATCTGTCTTCTGTGTTTGGATGTGATACCTTTCCCTAATAAGAAGCAGCCACAACAATATAATTACCTAACAACACACAACTACTTCTAAGAGAAACCTGACTGGTTGATAGATGCTAATAAAGACAAATGTACAAAGGTGTTTAAAAGAAGCCTGGATGAGGCGCTTAGTGCCATGATCTAGTCGATTAGATAGGGTTGGGTGATCAGTTGGACTTGATGATCTTGGAGGTCTCTTCCAACCTGGTTGATTCTGTGATTCTGTGATAAGTAGGTCAAGCTCGAAGATCCTGACTCTGTTCACTCTCATTTAAAGGAAAGAAAAAGCTTTTAATGGGGCTTCTCTTAGCTTTACCTCATGATTTTATAAATTACTTTGCCAACCTTTGGTAGCAAATAGTAGTTTGAAGCAGGCCAACATCAAGCTTTAGTTGTATGTACTTGACGGTGATGAAAGTGTATCTGTCCTTTCAGGAGTCAGCAAGGCCAACAGTTGGGGCTTATTCTTCCTGGGTTTTTTTAATAGTTTTGCCTTTTATCTCCAGTGAATGAATGGGTGCTGTCAGTCTGAATGACTGTTGCTTAGAAAAATCATGATAATCTCATTCTGGGGTCTTTGGGAAAGTTGTAAGGTAGGTAGGTACTGTTTAAAGCAGTCTTAAGCACCCATCAAACAGCACTGAGGACTAAATTCATGAGATGTAGTGGCTACCCTCTCACACAGATGCATACTATTGCAGGACTTGGATATTTGGACTATATTATGAAGAAAGTTACTGATTACAAATAATCATAAACTGTTCAAAGCCACTTTAAAAAAAAAATCACAAATGTAGCAAATAAAAAAAAACTACAGACAAAAAAAAAAAAAAGAAAACAGCCAAAACCTAAATATTGCAGAACTTTATCATAACCACATTAACATCTCCTTTTCCACAACAGAGTGAAGTTGTGATGAAAATGGTCAGGGGGTTGGAACACCTCTGCTACAAGGAGAGACTGAGGGAGCTGGGGTTGTTCAGCATGAAGGCTCCAGGCAGACCTAACAGCAGCCTGCCAGTACCTGAAGGGGGCTACAGGAAGGCTGCAGAGGGACTGTTTGCAAAGGCCTGCAGGGACAGGATGAGGGACAATGGTTTGAAATGAGAGAAGAGGAGATTTAGATTGGATGCTAGGAACCATGAGGGTGGTAGAAGACTGGAACAGATTCCCAGGGAGGTAGTTGAGGCCTCATCCCTGGAGATATTCAAGGTCAGGATTGACAAGGCCCCGAGTTGACTGCAGGGGCCTTGAACTAGATGACCCTTTGGGGGTCCCCTTCCAACCCAAACCATTCTATGATTCTGTGATTCTCAGGGCAGATTGTTCACATGTTAAAGGATACACAATCCATTCAAACCAAACAGAACTCCAGACTCAAAAAGCTCAGACCTCAAACTTCTCATTTTAAAATACTGTAAAAAGCTTCATCCTAATGACTATGAAAGTTCAAATTACTGATGAGATGAAACAAGCCACAGCTTGTTTCTTACTTCTCTATACATCTCTAGGACTCCTCACAAGTCTACTCCCCTCTGCCCAAAATCCACAGGAATTTCCTAGAGTGGCCCTTTCTCTCACGTCTTCAGTGTCTGCCTCTCTTCCTATCTCCATTTCAGCAGTATGTCTCTTGCTTCTGCCCTCATCTCTTCTCACCTTGACTGATGTAGTTCCCTTCTTTCAGGATTCTAAGTCCCAGTTCTTCATCTCCTCTGCTAATGTGCCAAATGCCCATCCTCCCTTCTCACACACACACACCAAAATCACCTCCTACTTTAGGCACTTCAGCAGCCCTCCACCACCCTTTTCTGGATCAGTTTCAAAATTGTCTTTTTAAAACCATGTCAAAACCTACTTCAACTTAGATGTCCTCCTTTTTCTTTTTCTTTTTTTTTTTCATATTCTCCTCTCTTTGTCTAGTTCTGCCCTTCCCTCAGTTCTGCAGTCTCAGCTGAAAAATCCTTTCCTTCTACCACAGATCTCATCTAAGGAGCCTTTCTGTGTCATTGGCTAGCTGTATATTTTCTTCTTTGCCTGTACATACCTCTTGATTTCTCTCCATGGAAACTGGTTGGGACTAAGTTCATGAGGAAGATTAATACTGTAGGGCATGCTCAAGCAGTTGTTATAGAGCTGTGCTATACTGTAAAACCAGAGCATGATCTCGGTAGCACTCAGGATAAATCTGGCAGAAGGATGAAATGTTTGGGGTATTTTTTTTGCACTCCAGATGCAAAACATGCCCACAGAATTTTTTACTTGCCAATTTTTTTCCCTATATTTAGTCCACTGGAAAATGAAGTGTAGGTACCTGTCCTGGCTCCACATCTTTGCATCACGTTTGTCCTAGCAATGAGATACTTGGAGCTGTGTCATAAACATTTCAAATGAGGATGTGGAATTTAACATTGTGATGTTTTCATATTTCTTGCTTTGTAGACTCTTAATCTCTTGGATCAAAGGAAACCAGTCCCTTAAATACTTTTTTTTTGTTTTTTTGACTGTGAGCACATGTTATCAGCCATCAAAATTAAGCAGCTAATTGGATCTCTCTTCTCAGCAGAGCTGATTGGTGGTTAAGAGACACATAAAATACAGCTGGATTTTTCAGCTCGGGTTTCTGTCAAAACCCATTTAGAGTGCCACATTTTCCTTTGGCTGTTGACCACTAGATTTGTTTTGTTTGTATTTATTTCACTGACTGGCAGAGGTAATGCATTTCCTGAAATGTCTCTGAGAACTCAGGTGAGACACCACAGGCTATGCTGTCTTAGGGTAGAATTTACTGGGATTAAAGCAGATGTGGCATTACTAGGGGCTGCTAAGCCTCCTGTGATTTATAAAGATATAAAGTATATCTTTTATGATTATGATGATGCTAAAAATTTTGTGGATGATAATATAGTAACACTGGAAAGCCTGACTATAACAACTGGGTAGGAACCAAGACAAGGAAAAGGAAGCTAATTCTCCTTTACCAGTTCATCTGAATGAGTGTCTACATTTGTTGCTTTTATTCTGCTTTACAGGGATCCAAGTTTACATGTCTAAAAGCATATTTGGTTTACAAAATAGTTAAATATTGCAGGGTTTCCACTACCAAATTAAAAATGTGCATTGTTCCTAGAAATGTACACATGCCATAGATAATATTAAGAATTCAAAGGGCAAACCAAAGAATATCTTTCCCTCTTTTAACTAATGATTTATCATCCTGTGTTTTCTTCATTTTGGACACTGAATTAGAATGAAAACATTGGGTTTGTTCCATTCATACTTAATTTCTTAACAGATTTAGTTTTAAATTCTTCTGCACACAAGCAGAGTGCTGAACAACTTCACTTGAAGATGCTACCTGTGAATTTGGGCTGTATTTTCCTCTGTAGGCTTCTTCTGGGTTTACATAATTTTTCTATTGACCTTAAATATTGTGTTTCTTTCTAGGGTTGGTTAAAGATGTTCTAAACTTGGCTCGAACATCTTATGAAAGCGTTAGTGTAATGGCTTATAAACCAATTAAGCCACAATAAAAGCGCTGAAGAGCATGTTTCACAAATTATCTCCTCACGAATATATCTCTTAAGATATGTGTATCATTTGAGTTGCATATCAGTGTTAAGTGCAAACCCTGCAATCTTTACTTTAAGCTAATCTTTATCATTTGTCACCACTGTATTTTCCAGCACTGTCAACCTTAGCTGCTGCCTAGTCTTATCACAGAATCACAGAATGTTAGGGGTTGGAAGGGAACTCCAGAGATCATCCAGTCCAACCCCCCTGCCAAAGTAGGATCACCTAGGGCAGGGCACACAGGAATACATCCAGGCTGATTTTGAAAGTCTCCACAAGACGAGATTCCACAACCTCTCTGGGCAGCCTGCTCCAGGTCTCCATCACCATACAGAAGTGTCTCGTCGTGTTGAGGTGGAACCTCCTGTGTTCCAGCTTGTCCCTGTTGTTCCTTGTCCTATCACTGGGCACCACCACAAAGAGCCTGGCACCTTCACATTGATACCCACCCCTCAGATATTTATAGACACTCACAAAATCCCCTCTGAGCCTTCTCTTCTCCAGGCTCTCAGTCTTTCTTCATAGTAGTGATGTTCCAGTCCCTTCATCATCCATGTAGCTCTCCAGTGGACTCTCTCCAGCAGATCTCTGTCTCCCAGAACTGGACACAGCATTCCAGGTGTGGTCCCATCAGGGCACAGTAGAGATGGGGGAGAACCTCCCTACACCTGCTGGACAGACCCTTCTTAATGCACCCCAGGATGCCATTGGCCCTCTTGGACACAAGGGCATATTGCTGACCTGTGGAGAACTTGCTGTCCACTTTTGGTCTGCATATATTTGTTTCCATTGGTAAGCATGCACAAACCTACTTAGAATGGCTTATAATTGAGAAATGTGGAACTGTAACTCTAGCAGTATGTGGTTATTTTATACAGGAAGGACATCCAGGGCAGAGGAGTAGGAACACAAATGCATATTTGATGATAAACAGATAGTAATGTGTTTGAGAGTGACACAAAACCTTCAACACAAAATGAGCCTTGCCTCAGTGTATCTCTCCAGGGGCCAAATTCAGCCAAAGTTCTTGTCATCCATCAGCCATACACAAAAGAGGTAAATGGGGTAGGGGGAGTGCTATACTCAATGGCTCACTGGCTAGAAAATTCACTTGTTAAACAGGATATATGTTTGCAGGTCTTCTCTTCATCTTGATTTAAATCAATGTCTTAGCCGTTCCAAGTGAGCTGAGTTCCCCAATCAATTCTCTATTGAACACAATGCTCCATCTTTACTCTTCTTCACCATCACGCCTTTCTTGCCCTCCTTAGTGCCAGTTCTGTTGTGTATGTAATGACTAGTCAGTAGAACAAAATTAAATAAGAACAAGGGCTTGACTGTACAGCCTCTTGGTTAGGGCTTGAACTTCAGATGTGTGAAAGCGCCAGTTAATTATGACTGTATAATTGCTTGCTTCATGTGGAACATCTTTAGAATGAGAACTAAAAGGGCTTTGTTCACTGTTCTGAATACCTAGGTGATTCAGATACTCTTTTAGGATGTGACAGGCCTATGCTCAAGTTATTGTTCCAAATCAAGCAAGGATAGGGAGGCAAAACTTGATTTCCTTCTCGCCAGATAAACAGTCAAATAATTATGGTGTCGGCTATAAGGGAAAGAGATCTTTATCTGTGTTGTTATAAGAACAGATCTGTCCTAAGAACAGACCTGTCCTAAGCTGTCTTTCTCACTAAAAGGATCCATAGGAATCCTGACTGGACATAAGTGTTTTCCTCTAGCTCAGAGACAGAGCATGGTTACACAGAGAATAACTCACTGTTAGGATACACAGACACACAACAAGATGATGATGGGATGAGATGTCAAAGAGTAGAAATCTACATGGCAATTCAGGCAATTTCTGTGTTAAGTGAGGGTGCTTCTTATTTTATTTTATTATTATTATTATTTTTCAATGTAGTTAGGTGTCTAAATCCACCTTCTGGTGATTCCTAGAACACCTAACCAGAGACAGGAATTTCCATGGTGTCGACATCCCTTTGCTAATCTCCTAACTCAGAATTTCACTAAACCTTAGAATTCACTTTACAGAGCCTGTGATGATTTTGATAATAGGGCTTGGTGACTCTGAAAATCTTCTGAGTTCTGTACCAGACCAGGCTGAAGTGATCAGCATTGTTGGATACAGACCTGCAATTAACTGCTTTGTGGGCTTCAAAAGCAGGTTTATACACATATTCTTAGATGCCTTCACCCCTACGCAGTGCAGGAACAATTAGTGACATTCTCCTGAAAATTAAGCCTCACCATCCTACCAGTCAGAACAGTCAGAGTTAATACTGAGATCCATCAGCAACCAGTTATTAAAATTATGTAAGATCACACACAGAGTTTCCAAACTGTTCTCATAAAGAAAGACAAATATCAGATAGGCTACAGAGATTGGGTCTCATTTCATAACAGATATCTCGATTGTATGCAAAAGCTGGGATAGTGGAACACACTACAGGACTGGCCACTTCTCACTGAAGAAATATGTGCCCAGTTTCAAGTTCCTTTTTGTGGTGTGATTTAACTTTCACATCGGATATTTTAAGTGTCAGTGACTACATTTAGAGAGACGTCTCCAGCTACCCGTAATTTAAGAGAAGAGGAAAAAATACATTAATAGTCCCCCTTTTAGCTGGGAAAGCACACAACTGAAATGTGGTGCACTTGAGCACAGGCTACTCCAAAGCTCTGCTCTGCTCATAAGCCAGCTGGGTACTGAAATCAGGGGATCCAACCTTTCAAGTGCTTCAGAAAGCACAAACCTTCCCAGCTTCAGTTCTTAGCTGGTTCAGAATGAAAACAGCAGAGGGCAAAGGAATGGTGTAACACTCACATCTATGTTCTCAATCATCACATATCTGGCCGTGTAGGACCCCTGCAGAGCCACCAGCAAGCTTTATCACTGACTTGCCAGCTGTACTTTGCAATTATCTCTGGTGAGCCAGCAAGGTAGGCTGAGTAGCAAGAGCTGAGCCCTAGGGGAGATGAAGCACTGACCAGAAAACAGGGGAGACTGGAATATGAAGTGATAGGTTGAGAAAACAGCTCCGTGAAGGCTTTGTATTTTTCCCATTTCATGATTCCAAACCAGATGGCTTTACAGTAGTAACTAAGGCACAAGGGTACAGGAAACACATTTATGTACTACCAAACTCTGACAAATGTTCTTAGAACATTTTCTCTTGATTCCTGTGGGATGCAGAGAACACAAAATGAGACGAGACAGAGTAAAAGTTTCACCAGTATGATGCTGAGAAGATCTGTGTAAGTAACTTTTCATTTTAGCACACTTCAATAACACAGCTGGCCCACACTTGCACTGCTGAAACCTTCAGTCCACCTTCAGTGAAGCACCTATTCCATAATGTGGCTACAGTTTGATGGTGTCTGTGGTGTTGACACACCTTTAGCCACTAAGCCATTGGACCCCCTGGTTTGATAAGGTCTTGTCAACAGTATTGGAATAATTAAAAGGGGAAAAATGAACACGATTCTGCAGCTACAGAGAATCCCCAGTAAGCAAACAGTGCAAAAAGCAAAACACAAGGGATGGCAGCACATAGGTACAATTTGCTGAGAGGTGTATCTGGGCATGAGCTACAACATGGGAGAAGGAAGGGGATGTATTTATATATAGTGTATTATTTATGCCCATTACTTCTAATTGCCTAACTAGTTCTCTTTCCTCTCACGTATACTTTAGTACCAACCAACCAGAGAAAGATGTCTACAGCTAAATATCTGCCAATTATTATGGACTTTTACTTAATATTCTATTGTTCCACTGACAGCACAGTTTTTAATATATCATTTTATACTATCCTGTACATCATCATTTCCCTGCCTCCCTTAGGGCCCTGGCTGTAATAGTTCTTATTTATTTCCACAAGCTAACATATATGCAAAAGATCTTGCAGTCATGATGTTGCCTCCCCCTCACCCCTCACCCCTTTCCTTTTTTTTTTTTTAATCCTTTTTATCTGCTTTTTTTAAGTTATATTCTAAAGAAGTGTGAACACAGTATGTGTGTAGACACACACCAGGGTCAAATACCTTTGTAAACACACAAGGCACACTTTCCTGCTCAGCAGCAGGATATTGCAGCCTTCTCTTGTGGTCTGTAGATCTGGGGGTTCAGCTAATAAATTTGAAAATGGATCACAAAGGAAATAAAGGAAAACTCCCTCAATATTCCTAAAGGGTGACGTAGGAGTTCAACTGCCCACACAGTGACTGATCACTTCACAGAATTCACTCAGCACCTTCTGAGTCTGAGAGAACCGAAGGGAGCATTGAGCTTGTGCTGGCAGTGCTAGGGTCTGGTTAGTTCCACCAAAAGCTATTTTTTTACCGAGTATGTGTTTTGCAAAATGCTTCTTTTGAGGAGAATCTCTAAGGGTATAAGCTTGAGGTAACCATGACTGCATCACTGTCCTTCGAATCTGAACAGGCATCTTTAGGATCATTAGTTCTGAAACTTTCAGCAGTGTATTTCTAAGATATATATTTTGGCTGTGGGTTTTTGGTTTTGTGTTTTTTTTTTTTCTTTTAAAGTGGGTTCTTTGCATCCAGTTTCCTGAGGTCTGCTGGTTGACAGCTAGAAAAATATATATTTGTTTTCCTTCACATTTTAATAACAATGAAAAAATGTACAAGCTTCATGGCCAAGACAGGACAGTGGGTACAAAAAAAAGAAATTGTTAACTTAAGGCAAAATTTACTGTCAGGGAAAATGGAACATTCCTTCTGAACTCAAGAACTAGTAGTGCATGTGCAGGTTGGTTGTAGATGGTTGCTACAATAAGGCTTCTTTCATACAGGTGTGTTTATGCCCCAGGCTTGCTGGCCACAGTCCATTCCATTTACAGAAGCTGAATTAAACAATAACTACCGCATTGCAAAAAGAAGGGGGGGGGGGGGGGGGAAGAAAGAGGGGGGGGAAAAAAAGGGTGAGCGTCAAAGGAGATGCCTGAGAGCTTTGTTAGGGCCAAGAAAAACCCTGTTGCAGTTGTCAGAGCTTGTTGATGTTGCAGAGAACGGCATTTTTTTTTTCTACTGGATTTTGTGGTTCTGCCTAAGGAAAGAAAGTAAAATAGAACGGAAGAACAAAGTCCTACTCTATAAATCAGCAGCTGCTCCTTGCCAGATCAAAGGAGTGACATTTTTGCTCCTGGACTACTTGTCCACTTTAGGTGCTTGACAGACAGCTAACAGCTGGCCTGTTACATAGTATAGGAGAGTTGGGCTACATCTTCTTCAGAGTAGATGACAAGCTAATCAGAGATATCCATAGCACGGGACATGTGAGTGCATCTTGATCTCTTCAAACATACCCAGTACATAATTGCTAAACACCTTTATGCATTTTTGGCAAGCTACTACTTAGGTAGTTTCCACTGAAAAGTAAGAAGGAAAATGAATGCCTTAATCTAATTTGATCAGGGAAGCTAAACAGATGTTAAAATGGTTGACAACTCTCCTTTTTGGGCCAGCTTAGAATTGGCTAACTTTTATTTTTTTTAACTACGAAACAGTTAAAAAGATGTGTAAAATACTTCAAGGTGATATTATTCTAAAACCACACTTCTTAAAAAAAAAAACTAGAAGGTACCTTTAAAAAAAAAGTTATCTTCAAAAAAAAAAAGAAGTTACCTGAAATGAAGCCTCTCAACTCCTGTGTAAGAAACCAGATAGGCTGATTGCGTTTTCAAGACTGCCAGACCCTCATTAGTTTTGAAAATCTTTTCCTATGAGTTTAAGATGATAAATGAACACATCTTTAAATGCATGAGTTAGTTAAGATTTTATAGGAGATCTGTTATCTACCTTTAACGTGGATGTCTAAGTGCCAGCAAATCAAAGCACATGCCAGATTAGCTAAAGTTGAGTTTAGCATCTCTGTGAGATGTATGTATACAAACCTGGAATTTTAATGCCAGTAGTAAAAATTTCAAAGCGATTCAGTTTCTAGTTGATTCTCATCTGCAATAAATCAAGTACAGGATGAGGTTGTGTACTACAGCTTCTATCTATTGACTTTGCATTTTATCTGTTAAGATATGAATAGCTAAGGAAGTATGCCCATTTGTCTCCTCCCTTCCTTTCAAGTATCTTTAAAAGTATCATTTTTACAGTGCGTGATAAATAACCAAATATGAATAATCTGATGGCACTCATGCAAGAGTGTAACAGCTATGGCCAGTGCATGTTATGTGGCTTCAGGTGCCAAGGGCCAGGCACTGAAAGGCGTTTGCTGCCTGCCAGAGGCCCAGGGAATGCAAAGGAGAAAGGATTATTTCACTGTGAGGGTGACAGAACACTGGCACAGGCTGCCCAGGGGGGTGGTGGAGTCTCCCTCTCTGGAGGTATTCAAGACCCGCCTGGGTGAGCTCCTGTGTGACCTTGCACAGATGGTCGTGCTCGGGCAGGGGGGTTGGACTAGATGACCTCTCGACGTCCCTTCCAGCCCCTGACATTCTGTGATTCTGCGATAAGGGGCGATACTTTCCCCCTGAAGCTGAGGTTTTCCGAGAGCCCAGCCCATGGCGAGTGCGGTGGGAACTCTTCACCACCTTCCCACCCGCACACATGCACACGCAGCTCCCGCCCGCCCTCGCCCCTAGCGGGGTTTTCGCGGCCGCTTGCTGCCCAGCGCCTGCGTTTGCACCCAGGAACTCCAGAGCGTGGCCGTGGCACTACCCGGCCCTCCGGGCGCCCTCCGGGGCAGAGGCGGCGGCCGTGCCCCTGGCAAGCGGCACCCCCGGCCCGCCAGCGGCGCTCTGGCCCCACCTCATGGCGCCCAGCTGCACAGCGGGAGGCCTCACCTGGGGCCACCCGAGCCTGAAACGCGGGGCGAGCCCAGCTTGGCAGCAGGGAGTGGCTGCTCTTCTCTCGCTGGCCTTACCGGGTACCGAACCCAAGCCTAGGCTGGCTTTGACCTTGGGCGCTCACAGCCATGGGCCACTGGCGAGGACGATGGAAGGAGCAAGGCACAGGCTGGCAGAGGCAGCAGGGCGGCCATGGGACCTCCATGTGCTTGGGGAGCCCTGGCAAGCCCCGACTGCAACTGCGGTTTCCCACACAGCTTCCTTCGTTGTAGAGAAAGGGTCCTGTGCACAAGCCCCAGCCCCAGGAGCACAGGCAGGGTGGCTCCCCAGGGTTTATGCTGCAGTGCAGGTGCTCCCCATGACAGGCCACCAGGTCCATCCTTGGCAGAGCCAAAGTGTTTCCCCACACTCCCGAGAGGTAACTGAGAGTTCCATGTTTAACGAGACAGATTTTCTCTGAGTTGAATAAATGCCTGTGGTGCCAATTCTCCTGATTTTATCACAAGGCTCAAGTTATTTCATGTTAACTCAAGGTCCCAGCTCCTGGAGACGGTGGTTGCATGATAATATTTTCCAGCAAGTTTCTAGATTTTGTGGCTGAGAAGAGCGGTTTGAAAACTGTGGCGCCATGACTGAAAAGCTTACAAAGTAAACACCGAGAAGAGTGCTGTTTAAATTTCTTACTATTAGGACAGTTACGGGATGGGCAAATTCAGTATTTCCAACAACTGGCACCTCTGAGTGGCAGAACATATTTTTAGGAGCTCCAATATAAACATAGGAGATGCAGCAGAGGTCTTAGGGCCAGTTAGTGCCAGGCACAGGCAGCCTCAGGCGCCTGGTTTAGTTGCTTTCTGTCATCTTCTGGAGCCTTCTCTCCACCAAACAAGGATGCTGACTTAGATTCTCTGAATCACGCCTTTGACAGATGTGAGATGTCTAAATTAGCTAAAGAAAGTAATTTTAAACAGCCCATAATCCCCCCCACCCCCCATGTCTAACAAGGCTGTCTAAAACTATGTGAAGTTTTGTCAGAGAGTAAACCTGCCTGTCCCTCCCTCTTCCGCTCAAAACCAATCGTGTAAGTGACTCCACTCCTCAATATTCATGACTTAGGGAAGCCTTATTGAGATGGCTCATTTCCAGGTGACTAACTCAGCTTTTTTAATTTTCTGTGAAGGAATGCTACAAATAAGACTTGGTAACCAGGTGTGGCATAGATTCAGTGAAGCATAAACAAAGACTTTTTCAACTACTTTTCTACACACGTGTACAGAAGGAAGCCTGAACCTAATTCTGTCATTTTAGAATGTGTATTGGAGAAAGAAGTTAAATAAACTAAGATAACTAGATTTTACTTGCTCAGATAAAAGTTTGGATGATAGGCAAAGACTGCTGTGAAGGAGGTGGAGGGGTGTGGAGTGTATATTGATAAAAGTGTTTCTGCAGACTAGTCTTTTCTAGTGCATTCTTTTAGACTGCTCTGATCTGCTCAAGACTTCTGAAATGATTCTTTCAGCTTAGGAAAGAAGTAATTTTCTAGGTTACTTATGAAAACATTTCTCTTTTTTGTGACTTAGATATAATATTTCATTGGTTATTTTCCCTTCCAAATTAGGGCATGCTTGGGCAACAAGGGATCAGTGTAGTATATACTCTTCAGCTAAACGCTGACATGTTTGTAGTCCAAATACTGAAATATCATTTAGGCAAAGATTTATTTTCCCATCCAAGGTGAAAACATTTGGATTATTTTTTAGAATGCATTCTTAGACTCTGACACAGTAAAACATTGAAGCAGGTGCTTAAAACCCCATTTATTCATCAGGCTCGGCCCCTATCTACCTAGGTTTAATAAGAGCCAAGCTTCTCATCTAGATTTGGGAGGCTCTTGAAAAATTTCACTTAAAAAGCTCCTCTGGGTACCTAAAACATTTTGATAATTAAACTTGATGTTCAGATAACAGAAAATAAATGATTGTAACCCTACATTATTGATTTTCTTGTTGTTACTTTTATTGTTTTTATTTCTATGACTAAGCCTGTGACAATATTCATTCAGTATCCCCTTTTCAAGTGAAAGGGCAGAAGTGTCTGCTTGTGCTAAAATCAAACCTGAGTCCAAACTTTCCTTGTCATTAATCCTTTCAGAGAACTGGTTGTGAATTCCTCTCACAAATTTGTTCACGTATCTGTTTTTCACATGAACCCATTTATGTACTGGCAAGTTCGTTAAATAAATGCAGTACTTTAACACCTCGTTTTCTGGGATCGATATTTTAAGTGGAAATGCAGATTGAAGACCAATACTGAAAAGTTTTGTGTTACATCTGATGGCTGCGTGTTGTTCCTCAGTTTCTCAGGAGCAATCTATTCGGCTGTGGTGGACTGGTCCAGTTTTGCACCAGTTCATCTCACAAAAGATATTGGACATATAAAGTGGCTGGAGTTAAATAGCCCTCTCCGAGTCCAGACCCCAAGTTGGGGATGAATGCTATTTTCTTAAGCTTTCATGCACTCTATCCTCCTGAAACAAGGCCTGTTGTGCCCCTACATATTCGAAGTGAGTTTTCCATGGTAGCCGTAGGGTAAAGCTGGAGCTGTTTCTAGTTCTGATTACCAATCAGTAAAGCCACTAACAGTTCATGTTAAGAACTAATCGTACTTAGCTTCAGTTATGAAACAGTCACAGTGTTTTAAAACACATGTAGAATATATCTATAAAAGACAGTGGAAACAACGATAATGTCCTTTTTGAACATGCCAGGCTTGAGCAATCAGACTGAGATCTCTATTTGCTGTTCATTCTCTTCTATGCTTTGCAGGAATATCTCTCTGCAATTTTATCTGAACCCTATTTATTACAAAAATAAAATGGATTATGTAAATTTAATGCTGTTTGATACAAGTTGAGATAAAATATGATAAAATATATGAAGAAGATTAATTACAGGACTTCCTATAAAATACAGAATACATGTTTATTTTGGACAAAGAAATCCAAAGGTTCTATTTGAAGAGATGCAATTAAATGCATATATTTAGATTATATTGTCATGCTAATTAACGTGGATAGGGTAGGAACCAATTAGGACTAGGACTACCAAATCACCTAGACTACATTGCACATTCACTAGTATACCTTTCCTGCTCTGCTGGTTTTTGCTGGAAGCAGAGAAAAATGAAATGTGCTCGTTTGAAAGTCCATGCTGTTGCACATTTTGAGCCAAACCTTGTTCGCCGTGCTTTCGGAAACGGTCCCACAAAAGTTACCAGAACTACTTTGTGTAAGAAAGACAGGCTCTGGCTAGAGCCTGCTTTAGGTGGCAATTAAAGGAAAAGACAAGATGCAGGAACTCTTTCTTTCAATTCAGATGGGTATTGTTTGAGTAAGCGAGGTCAGCAGTCTGTCATTTGCAAAATGCTGGAAGTAAGATTTTCATTAAACGTAGTATGTCAGTGACATGTATTTCTCAATGCTGCACACCTCATTTATCATTCTGGAATGAGGACCCAGCGCCATATGAATGTAGAGTTTGTGAAGGTGTTGCCTCACAGCCCTGGAGGCTGATGACCCCTCTTTATCTACACAGCAGGTAAGGCACAAACAGTGGCAATGTGAGCTCTCTGCGCAGTCCCCTGCCAGTGTGCCTGACTGCTAAGCTGGGGAACAAAGGAAAGATAGCATATGGATAGCAGATTGTAGGAGCACTGAGAGAGGACTGGGGAAATCTATGTTGGGTGTGTGGCTCTGCCAAAGATCTCTTGTATGACTTTGGCCTTGTCACTTAATCTCCTTCTGTCTCCGTTCCCTTTTGCAAACAGGGAGAAAGCGTCTCTGCTCTCCCTCAGGCTTTGCCTGGAAATCTGTTCAGATCCTGAGTTCTCTTGGACGGTGTGCTTGTGCAGTATGGGATGGAGTGAGGCTGAACTTCACTGGGTCCTCTAACTGCTGCTATCATCCAAATGATAGGGATTACTGTGAGCAGAAGAGTAACAAAGGAGTCCATGTTTTGCTGATAGATTTTACTCGCCATTCAGTCTCGGCCTCTGGGTGAAGGCTATGAAGAGGCAGGCAATTAGTTTAAGGAGCAGAGCTGTGAATTCTTCCTTTATAGGGTTCCAAATAATGTTGGAAATAGCGGTGCTGGCGTTCTCTTTTTCTACCTGTCTCTTAATGCCTTTTGAAGACATTTGTGCCAAAATAACATCACAGTGTTTCTGCAATGCACTAACTGAAGTGCTGTGCAAAAGGCTGTATTTTGCTTTACTTTGGCCCTGGAGATGGCTCCCTGACAGATCTAAAAAAAAAAACAAAAGTAAAGGCTGGGGCAGGGAGTATGGTTTCTATGTCTCTGTTATGCACTGTGCATATTTATGGGGCAGTATAAAGAATAAATAATAATCCACAAACAGTGCGTTCTGTGCCCTTGTCTACCAGTTGTGCAGATGCATTACATGATGTAGCTACTAGTAATGAAACTGGGATCAGATTTTTTGCTTCATCTGAAATGTAGGTCTGTTTTGCACCTGCAGTTTTGCAAATATAAATAATTTCATATGTAATTTTTCAGACATACCCTTTGGTAGAGCTGATGTCATCTACAGACAGGGTTTTTCAGAGGAGCCATAGTAATGGAATTTCAAAATGATCTGGATGCCTAAAAACTCCTGTATCTTTCTAAGTGTATGGTCATGTATCTTCAGAGAAAGTATTGCTGGTCTAGAGGTCATCATTTGCACCTGCAGTTATGTACATGTGCAACAGGAAAATAGAAAAATAATGAAATCGGAAGTTAAACCCAAGTGCTATTTTTTGCAGGTTTTGCTGGACAGATGAGATCACTTTTATCCCTATGTTTTTTTTCTGTAGGGAAACAAAGATTGGGGGACTCACTACTAGAGCTTTAACATTTCTGAAATGAGTAGTGAATTGCCTCTGTATAGAGTTTTCAGTGAAGGGCTAGCTTCACTCACATCCAAGGAATAAAATGAGGCCAAGCTCTTTTGGGACCGAATGGCAGGGTGAGGTTGGGTCTTCAGCACCCATCCCAAAAGGCTTATTCTGTGGTGGTTGTCCAACGTGTAAGGCTGGAGTGGAGTATCCCAATCTGCTGCTCATGGAGGTAAAGCAGTTGTCACCTGAAACTCTTCAGGACTTAGAATTTTCTTAATGCTCTGCCTTGTTGTGTGAGCCCATTGAAGGAACACTTCAGAGGGCATCCATTTCTTACTAATGTAAACTTTCTGAGGAGTATCCAAAGATATGACCTCTAGGTGAACCTTTAACCTTCCCCTTAATTATTTGTTTGAAGACAGTGTCGAGTTCTCCCGCTGAGAGCCAAGACCCATAATGCTTCGCAGCCCTGCGAGCCAGGGCGTGTGTGCAGGGAAGTGGAGAGGGACATAAATAAGGAGACCACCAGATGTAAATAATAAAAGTGGTTGGAGTTTAAATAAAAACCAAAAAAGCAATTTGGTTTCCCCAAAGAGTGACCTGATTGAAGAAAAGGGGTTAGTAAGACGGAAAGTGAGTGTGGGGGGAGCATTTCTGTTGTCTGTGATTTTTTACAGGCCTAAATAAGCGTTCATTCCATTCTTTAAAACCTTGCCATCTGTATACACCATTAGAAGCTCATAGGAGAAGAGAAAACAGTGTTATCAGGCTTTCCTCTTAATCTCTATTGGCCTTAACTTTAGCTGATAAAAGGCATGCTGGATGGAGGAGGTTCAGGTCAGGCTCCATTTGGTCAGTGTGGTAACATTACTGGAAAGTAGCTCAGCAAATTAAGTCCTATTGGGAACCTTTGAGGACGGAAACATGCCTGGAAATCACAGCGCTGGGCTAGGAGATGCCTTCGCCCTGCCGCAACGAGAAGGGAATAAACAAGAACATCAACTGTGTTTGAGTTTTTACTTTAATACCTGAAGCCATGACTAATTCCGAGGCAGGATGACATTTCTGACAACTGAATTATACTTTTCCTAAAGAATAAAGAATGTCTTTTGGATGTAAACAGAAGTGATGCAAAAGAACCCTTTAGTGTTACTTGTAGCATTTATGCATCTGTCTAATGAAATTTCCACGACTGTGATTACAGGAGGTGCAATCGAAGGTGTGCCACCGTCTTTCATTATCTGCAGAGGAATTTAACTGGAGGGGGGGGGGCGGTGGAGGCAGGGAAGCACGACAAAAGGCCTTGCAGAGTTGATGCTATATAAAGGCTAGCAATTTACTAAATGAGCAGATGAACTTAGTCTTCAGTTAACTGACTGAAAGACTTCAGCTAGGCGTTGGATCGGGCCCAATGGCAATTATTGGAGGCTGTTTTGGATGATGGGCATGTTAGTATTTCTGAAGAGGATTAAACACTAGTATTCGACTTCATTAGCACTCCTAAAGGGTCACCACCAGCCGAAAGCCTGAGCTGTGAAACAGCACACAAAACCTGCGCAAAGGCTCCGAAGTGTTCTCAAACACAAAGGGCGGGGTGGTGGGGACGGACACGACACACACAAAAACAAGCGTGGCTCCTGAATGATAGAAAATGGCCCCGTTTGGAAAGAAATCCTGCCAATAGGCAAGTTTTTAAAAATTATTTTAGGGGAATTAATTTGGCTTAGCTTGTGCCGATGTGGATGGCTGCGCGTTAAGCTAATAAGAAATATGCAAGCACTTATTTTTGGATTACCAGCAAAATGAAATCCAGGCTCCGCAGCCAACTAACTGCCTTCACCAGAGCTCAAAAGCCTCGGCAACCGGCCCCGCTTTGAGATTAAAACAAACAGAAAAAAAAATTTTAAAAAAAAGGAAAAATAAAAAGAAAAAGGTTATTTTGGGCCTAATATTAACCACATGTACCTGCGACTGGGGGTTTCTAAGGAGTTGAAAGGTGCCTGAGTTTCGGGCAGGCGGTGGCCTTGCGCGGGGTGTCCCCGCTCGGCCCCCAGCTGGCACTGACCTCCGAACGACCTCCGCCTTCACAGGCGCCAACCGCGGGAGTTGCAGAAGAGCAGAAGTCTTTCTGGGCCGGCACTTACTGCTGCTGCGCTGGTGATAAAACTTCAGACAGCCTAATTGATGGCTTTGCTGACCTAACGATACCTTGTGAAAGCACCGAGTGGCGAAGCCTGGTCCTCATTTATGGCCAGCTGCAAGGGTAGCTGGATTCCCTAGGATGGAAAGGAGGAAAATATATAAAAAAAAAAAAAAAAAAAAAAAACTCCCAGCCTGTGAACTTTAACCGGATTCTGAGCCCCTCCAAGAAGTTAAAGAAACAATTGTCTTTTAACACAAGTTTTGGGTCACATTTACTTGTTCAAAGCCTTCTGGCAAATCCAGCTTTAATCTGGCTGGTAAGATAAGCGTGTAACTGGTTACAGTTTCTGAGCACTTAGAGGAAGATGTTTTAAAGCAAAATTATGATCTGTTAAAAAAAAAAAGGCAAGGAGAAGCAAAACACGTTGCCACACCACGCTAAAATCCTGTCAGTTTTAAAGCAGAGGTGTTCTCAAAACACAGAAGCAAGCTGATGAAAGGACTTCTATTCTTTGTATTCTGTTGCAGGTTTATTAATGCCAGAAGAAGAATAGTACAGCCTATGATTGACCAGTCAAATCGAGCAGGCAAGTTCCAAGTAGTATCTGTATTCAAGTCCCACAGGCGCAAATCCTCATCAAGTTATTCTTCAGGAGTCCCATCACCTGGTAAATAAATGCTCCAACCAGGCATTCTGGGAGATTACTTTTTTTTTCTTATGTCCCCAGAATTCCACTGTAGGAAGCAACTTCACTAATTGGTGCTAATTGGAGATTTCCC